>NW_027556402.1:248891657-249124157 GCF_003287225.1 Phascolarctos cinereus | reverse complement strand
GACAGGGTTAAGAGACGTGCCCAGAGCCACACAGAGAGTAAGCATCTGAGGCTAGATTTGAACTCAGGAAGATAAGTGTTTTTGCCTCCAGGCCCAGACTCTGTCCACTTCATCACCTCAGTGCCCTCGCTTGGCACATAGTCAGCATTTAATAAATGCTTGTTCCTTCAAGACAGTTCAGGTGCCACTTTCTACATGAAGCTCGTCCTGATCTCTCAACTGTTAAAGCCCTCTCTCCCTCAATTACCTTGTATTTATTCTCTATGTTCACTCACTATGTATAGTTACAAATTATCTCCCCAATAGAACGTTAGCTTCTTAAGGGCAGGGAATATGTTGCGTTTTCCCTTTATGTCCCAGTGCCTAGATATACACATACACACATATGTATAAAAGCATGTATTAAGGATCTGTGATATGTCAGGCACTATGCTAAGTGCAGGGGATATGAAGAAAAGCAAAAAATAGTCCTTGCCCTCATGGAGCTCACATTCCAATGGAGGAGACAATATACAAAAACAATATATTTTTTAAAAAAAGAATCTCTCCCTCTCTCTCTCATACACAGACATGTATACACACATTTACAAACTTTATACTTATTATATGCATATTCTAGATATTAGACAGAAGACATTAGGGGGAGGAGCAGAGGGAGAAATGAAAGGATCAGGGAAGCCCTCCTGCAGAAGGTGGGATTTGAACCAGGTCCTAGAGGAAGTGAGGGAAGCTAAGAGGCCAGGATGAAGAGGGTGAGCATTTCAGGAAGGCCCAGGGTCAAACAGCCAGTATTTATCAATGGTAGGATTTGAATTCAGGTCTCTATCCACTAGGCCACGATACCTTTTGTATCTGGCACATAACAGATGCTTAATAACTGCTTGTTGACTGATTTTATGCTTGCTTTGAATTGAATTCATTATGGAGAAGAAAAAAGCTGGGCATTGTCTGAGAATAATCCTAGATTTTTAAAGAGAATATTTCATATGTTGCTGAGGAAGGAAAAGTTGGGGAAAAAAGAAAAAGCCATCTCCTTTGGTCTAAAATTCTACAGGGCACTTGGGCTTAGGAAGGATAGGAAGCTCTCTATACACAAATTGTGAAGATTTCACAGACAGAAACAATTCTTAGGATACAGAAAACAAGGAATTGTCCAAGAAGACTATCATGGTTACAAAGCTCAACTCAACAACCTACTTAGATTATAAAACTCATGAAGTGTAGCATAGTGGATATAGAGAACTGGCTTTGGAGGCAGGAAGACCTGAGTTCAAGTTTCACCTCTGACCATACTGGCTAGGTATCCCTGGTCAAGTCCCTTAGCCTCTCTGGTGATCAGTTTCATCAATTAGAAAATGAGGAGGTTGGATATGTTGACCTCTAGGATCCTTTGCAGTTCTAAATCTAAGATGCTATGATCTGGCCCAGAAATTTTAAGAGGCATGTATTGAAGATGGAAGCAATGACAAGTGGTGAAGCGTGAATATATAAGCCTTAAACTGTCTCATGAGAAAAACATCACAAACATTAAAACTCAGAATGAGTTGATAGGGTGAGGAAATGGAAAAATAACCTTAAATTTTTTTTTAAAAGCTGTGTTCTAGGGGCAGCTAGGTGGTGCAGTGGATAGAGCACTGGCTCTGAAGTCAGGAGGACCTGAGTTCAAATCCAGCCTCAGACCAAACACTTGACACTAGCTGTGTGACTCTGGGCAAGTCACTTAACCCCAACTGCAAAAAAAAAAAAAAAGCTGTGTTCCAGACAGAGGAATTCAAAGAAGGAATAGGACCCCTGCTCATGTTGATGGAATAATGATGGCTGCCAAGGATGGAGAAAAGGCAGAGCTGCTTAGGGTTTTTTTTTCTTTGTCAAGAAGAATGATCTTTGGAAAAAAAAAAAGAGGATAAAAATGTCTAAAAGAGAGTGGAAATAAACAATCGATAGGGAGATGGTAAGAGAGCATTAGCTACCCTGAATGAGTTCAAGTCTCCAGGCCCCAGGTACATCACAGGGTATGAAAAAGATGGCAGAGGTAATTGAAGAGCCATTGTCTATGGTTTTCAAAAGGTTGTGGAGAATGATTGAGGTCCCAGAGGAATGGCCACCGTTCTCTGGGATAAAGTTCCTGGTAAAAATCTAGAACATGCTATGGAAGGAATGTTTAGTCAATATTGAGAAAAGGAGGCAGTGATCATATCAAGAAGAAGCTATGCCACATTAACCTCATTTTCTTTTTTGACAGCGTTTCCAGACTGGTAGATGAGGGACCTGCCTCAGACATAGTTACTTAGATTTTGTGAAAGAGAAGAGGAAAGTGCTTGACTTGAAGTCAGGAAGACTTGGGTTCATATCCTGCCTCTAATAACCTTTTTGTGCTTAGTTTCCTGAGCTTTGGTTGGCCTGGATGGTCCATCTAGCACCAACTCTATAATCCTATGCAATCTGGACATCCATACCTTGACACAGACGCTAGATTTTAGCTAAGCACTTAATAAAGTGTCCCAGGATATTTTTGTGGACCAGATGGAGACATGTGGTCAAGTCTATAGTGAAGTTAGGTACAATCTGAACTAGATGAATAGCCAAAATCAGAGTCATCTTTACCAGTCAACTTGAAGTGACATCTCTAGTGCCTGGACAGAAGGCTCTATACTGTTGTATACTTTTATCAATGGCTTGGATAAAAGCATAAATAACTGTGGTTATCAGATCTGAAGAAGACATAAAACTGAGGCTGGAGACAGAGTGAGTGAGAAGAGTGGAGGTAAATAGCTGACATGTTGAATGACAAAGTCAGGATCCCAAAAGTTCTCAATAAGCTAGAATATTGGACTAATTAAAATATGATTAAAACTATGGGAAAAAATGAAATCTTGCGCTTGGTTTTGAAACATCAATTTTACAAATATAAGATGGGGTGTGGTTGAGGGGAGGCATGGCTAGATCCTCAAGATCTTTTTTTTTAAACTACAAGCTCAATAGGCTATATTATATATAATTATTTATAATATATCATTTATAATTGCTTATAATTCATAATCATTTAATCATTTATTATAATTTAATGATCTTAATTTATGTATTATATTTTACATTAATTAAATTATGATTATATTTGTAATTATATGTATATATGTATATATAACTACATTATAATTATATGATATTTTATATATTTTATATTTATATAATATTTTATATATTTTATAATTATATAATATAAAATGAGGCCCCAAATCAAGCTCAATAAGAATTAACACTGTGATAAGGAAAATGTGATAAAGCTGCTTTAAGACAGGGCAGCTAGGTGACTCAGTAAAAAGAGTGCTGGCCCTGGAGTCAGGAGGACCTGAGTTCAAATCGGACCTTAGACACTAGCTGTATGACCATGGGCAAGTCACTTATCCCTGTTTGTCTCAGTTTCCTCATCAAATGATCTGGAGAAGGAATTGGCAAACCACTTCAGTTTCTTTGCCAAGAAAACCCCATATGGGGTCATGGAGAGTTGGGCACAACTGAAATGACTCGACAACAGCACTTAAGATAGACCTAGTACTCAGAATCAGGGAGGTGATAATCCTCACTTACTTTGTCCTGGTCATGCCACACCTGGAGTTCAGTTTGAGTGGTACGTTTTATGAGGAACATTGATAAGAGGTTGAGTATTCGGGAATTGTCCCCATAGGGGAAAGGTACAGAATTCATAGCACGCTGTAGGTAGATTGGTTAAAGGAACTGAGAATCTTTAACTAGAGAAGAGAAAACTTGGGGTGGAAGGTAAGGGGGCAGGGGTGAAGAATGGGGTATGATTGCTGTCTTCAGGTCTATAAAGGTTTGTCGTGTGGAAGATTAGCTTTGTTCTGTTTGGAACAATAGATAAAAGTTACAAAGAGGCGAAATAAGACTTGATATAAGGGAAAACTTCCTAACATAAAGCCATCTCAAAATGAAATGGGTTGCCTTGGGAGTTCCTCTCCAGTGAGTCTTAAATTAAAGGATGGATCACTCAGGAAGAGAGAGTGAGGCAGCTAACTTTGCTTCATTTAAATCCATTTCATCTGAGAAGTTGCTGGTCCTCTTCAAAAACTCAGCAGCAGCAGCAGCAGTAATAGTAATAGTAGCAGCAGCAGACTAGCCTAGCCTAGCTGACCAGGGCAACTACGTAGCACTGTGAGTAGAATGCAGGGCTTGAAATTAGGAAGGCCTGGGTTCAAATCCTGACTCAGAAATTAGCTATGTGACCCTGGGCAAGTCTTTTAACCTTTACTTGATACAGTTTCCTCATCTGTAAAATGGGGATAATAATAGCAGCACCTGCCCCCAGAGTTGTGAAAAATCAAACACATGTTGCGACCCTTAAAGCTCTATATAAATACTAATTATTATTTTTATAGGAGATCCTTGTTAGGGAATGGCTTAATCCAGATAGACTCTGAGGTCTGTGCTAAGATCCCATGAGTTTTAGTAATTAATAATAATAGGAGCATATCACCTTTCAAAATTTGCAGTCCTTTATATACATGATTTCATGTGAACTTCACAACAACCCTGTGAGATATACTGGAAATATCATTATCCTCCATTTGACAGATGAGAAAACTGAGGCTTCAAGAAGTATAGTGACTTGTCCATGGCCATACAGCTAGGAAGTGATGAGGCTGAATTTGAACCTAGGTTTTCCAGACTACAGGTCCGCCTCTATCCATTACCCCACACTGCCTTTAATAAGGATGGGAACGCTGAGCTGGGTCATATAACCATAGGCTGTCTAGCTGGACGGGGCTTTAGAGATCTTCTTGCTCTACTCCCTTTACTTTGGTCCCTTTCCTTCTCCCCAAGAGGGTTGATTCTGAGCCTCTCCTGTCCCTGTCCCAGGCACGAGAAAGCTGGCTGCTGAAGATGGAGGGGTTTGAAAGGAGAGAGGTGGGGTTGGTGAGAAGAGTGGCTCTCTTGGTATTTATTTGGCAGGAGTTGGAGGCAATGCAGGAAAACCTACCAAGTTACCTTCGGGACCTGTGCAGTGAAAATTCCAATGTGCTTATATGGAATGCGATGCTCCTCCCGGTGAGTCCCAGATGTGGCACTTCCCAGGAGTGTGATCCTGACCAAGTGGCTCTATTTCCCTCAGCCTCAGTTTCCTTATCTGTAAGATGGAGATACTCATGCTTGTACAACCCGCCTTACAGGCTTGTTATGAGGAAAGTATTCAGTAAAACTTCAGGTGGGTGGTACCAACTTCAGCTACTATTCTTATTCCCACAAACCCCTATTATAGTGTATTAACCAATAATTATTTCCTGAATTCAAATGGACCTGAGATTGGTTATCCCAGATGCACAAGAGGGTGGGTTTGGGTTTCAACTCCTCCCTGTCCCCCAACCTGGTGCAGTGGAAAGATCACTGAATCTGTGAACCTGGGTTTCAGTCCTGGCTGTGCTACTTACCACCTATTTGACTTTGGACCAATCATTCTATGTCCCTTGACCTCAGTTTCCTCATCTGTAAGATGAGGAGGTTAGATTAGATGACTCCTAAATTCTGATTCTCTAAACCTGAACACACTCGGTTACATAGCGTTAATTCCCCAGGAGAGCTATGACCTCTCTCTTCTCTTTTCTCCCAGGACCAAGAGCCCTATAACCTTAGGGCTTTCAAGTTCAGAATCACCTTCCCACGTAACTACCCCTTCAGCCCTCCCCAGCTGACTTTCATAACCAAGATATATCACCCCAATGTGTCTGAGAATGGAGAGGTGTGCCTGCCCATCCTCAATAAGAACTGGACAGCCTGTACCAAAATCTACCAAGGTGGGCTCCAGGACCTGTTTGAACTGTCAAGGACTGAGCTTTCTTTGGGAAGTGACCCACAGGGTAGGATGGGCTTATAGACCATAGGGAGGAGATTGATTAGAACTGGTGGAACTTGAGAAGGCAAGAATCAAACTAGGTATGTTCTAGGGGAAGCCACATTTAGGTTAAAAAAGAATCACAAGATATAGGTCCTGAACTGGGCTGAACTGACCAGTCCGCAAGGATTCCTGGTTAATTCTGGGCTAGTTTTCTTTTTATTTAAAGAAATGTTTCATTGACTTTTTTTGTTTGATTTTCATACTACTACCCTTTTCCAATACTGTCCCACCTCCCACAGTATCCTCTACTACGAGAAAGAAGAACAGTTAACCAAAACAGGCAAACATTGTGGCTGTGACTAACAGCGTACCAAGATTCTGGAACAGTAGTCCACCACCTCTTGATGAAAAGGAGGGAAGGGTGTTTCATTATCAAGCAGTTGGAACCAAATGAGATGCCATATACAATCTTAATTCAGCTCCCTTTTTATGTTGTTTTCAGTATCATTATTGTCATCACTGTGTGAATTGATCTCATGGTTCTGCTTTCTTCACTTGGAATTAGCAGATAAAGTTTTCCCATGTTTCCCCAAGTCCCTCATACTCATTGTTTCTTATGGCACCATTATATATATATATGTATATATATATATACCACAGTTTGTTCAACCATCTCTGCCAGTTGGTGGGTAGCCATTTTGTTCCTAGCTCTTTGCAACTACAGAGAGCTAATTTTTAGTGGGAGGTGTTAAGGACAAGAGTGGCAAGGAAAGTAATTAGGACTTTGGGCGTTGTGATCAAAGAAGCTAGTCTGTGCTGGGATTCAGTGGGTTTGGAGGCACCATATAAGACTGGACTTCTTGGGAGGCATCACTAACTCTACAGCTGGGAGGATGCTCTGGATTTAGAGAGTGCAGTATGGTGGTCTGGTTGCCCCAAGTACTGGGTGGCTAGTGGTTATCCCTTTGCCAATGTCTCTTTCCTCAGCTTTGACTCCTGGCTCTTTCTCAGAGCAAAACATTTCCTCTACCCTCACTTCCCCACATGTATGTCTCCTCCATTAGAATGAAAACTCCTTGAGGGCAGGAACTGTGGAGGTTTTGTATTTGTATCCCCAAGACTTAGCACAGTTAGCACATGGTAAGCATTAATGGACATTTTTTCATTCATTCATTCATTCATTCATTCATTTCTCTCCCCAGTGCTGGAGGCGCTCATCTTACAGTTGAACATACCTAACCAAGAGCTACCGCTCCGGGCAGAGCTTGCTGACATGTTTGTTCAGAACCCAGCACAGTTCATGAAGAATGCCAAGGAATTCACTCTCCAGTTTGGGGAAGATCGGTCTACCAGCCAGTGATCCTGGTTGTCTCCTTACCTTTTCTCTACTTGACTTTTCCACAAAGAACCACTTGTCTGATGAATGGACATGTCCTCCTGGGTAGAGATGGCTCCCTTGATTCTGGTTTCAAGGTCTGGGCCAGCTTAGGAAAATGGCCTACAGGGACCAGAAAGATTTTAAAGGGCAGGCCTGGGTATAATGGGAATAGGGGGAAAGTTTAAAACACTCAGCTGAATTAAGCTATTCTGCTGTTACAGAAGCACTTTTTGGATGCTTCATTTTCTCCCTTTTTTTTTTTTTTTTTACCATTGGGCTAATCAATTCTATAGCTCCAGAAGACTGGCTGATAGTTGAGTTTTCCAATACCACTGCTGCCCTCTTGCCTCCATGTCCTTGCTTATCCCCTGTCTGTAGAGTGGATTCTTCCCATCCCTCTCCTCTTCATCTCTTAAAGTTCTTCCCTTCCTTCGAGGTCCAGCACAGATGGCCTCTCCTCCAGGAAGCCTGCCCTGACTCCTCAGGTGAAAGTGAGCTCTCCTTTCTCCCATTCCTGACAGTGTTTTGTCCATATTTCTGTTCGACTGTCTGTCTGTCTCTCCCTTTTATCACAATGCTTCCTGAATTTGACCCTTCTTCCTCCCCGGGCAGCAGGCTTCAAGAGAACCAGGTACTCCTAGGGTCACAGATTTAGAGATGAAATCAACCTTAGAGGCCATCTTCTTCAAGGCTATCATTTTACAGATGAAGAAATGAAGGCCCGGACAATGTGAAGTGAGCTGCCCACTGTCACACAGATAGGGAGGAAGTGGGAGGAACAAGACTTTTTTGACAGATTTCTGGAAAGACATAGGCGAGAATCACATCAGATAAGAGGGTAGATATAGAGTGGTTGTGAACTCTGGTGGTTGAAGGGAGGAGGCAGAAGGTTCATGAAGCATTAGTCCCACCCCAACCCCCATGTCATATGTATTTTTGTATCACCAGCTCTGGGCCTTGCATCCTGCAGGTGATTAAAACATTTTTTTTTGGAATAAATAACTTCCCTCTGTGTTAAAAGCCCCCTGAGGGCAGGGATGGAAACCTGGCCTTCACCCTGCAAAGTCAGTCTGCTTTAAACTCCCATGGTTCTGTGCTCCTTCTAGGTAAAGGGTCTGTAGAAGGAAGCATTTTGAGCAGACAGGGACCCCAAAGGTAGATCTACAGCTGAGGAAATTGGGATGACCATCTGGGGAAGAGAAGGCTGAAGTTTGAAATATTTATCTTTGAAAATTCTTATTTTCCCACATCACACCTATCAGATTGGCCAACATGACAAAACAGGAAAATGATAAATGTTGGAGGAGATGTGGGAAAATTAGAACACTAATGCATTGTTGGTGGAGTTGTGAAATGATCCAACCATTTTGGAGAGCAATTTGGAACTATGCCCAAAGGGCTATCAAAATGTGCATATCCTTTGGCCCAGCAATAGCACTTCTAGGACTGTATCCCACAGAGATCATACAAATGGGAAAAGGACCCACGTGTACAAAAATATTTATAGCAGTTATTTTTGTTGTGGCAAAGAATTGGAAATTGAGAGGATGCCCATAAATTGGGGAATGGCTGAACAAGCTGTGGTATGTGAATGTAATGGAATACAGTTGTGCTATAAGAAATGATGAACAGGCTGACTTCAGAAAAACCTGGAAAGACTTGAATGGTCTGATGCTGACTGAAGTGAGTAGAACCAAGAGAACATTGTACACAATAACAGCCACATTGTTCGATGACTAATATTGATAGACTTAACCCTTCTCAGCAATGCAAGGATCTAAGACATCTCTAAAGGCCTCATGATGGAAATGCTATCCATAAAGAAGAAAGAACTATGGAGTTTGAATACAGATAGAAGCATACTATTTGCTATTTTTTTCTTCTGCTGTGTTTTGTTTCCTCCTTCTGGGGATTCCTCCTATTGGTTCTAATTCTTACTTACAACATCACTAATGTGAAAATATGTTTAGTAAGAACGTATACGTATAGCCTATATCAGATTTCGAGCCATCTTGGGAAGGGAGGTGGGGAGGGAAGGGGAGAAAAATTTTAAACTGAAAAGCTTATGGAAGTGATTGTTGATAAATCAAAATAAATTGATTTTTAAAAAAAGAAAATACTTATGTTCCTTGAGATATTTTTTCTGACAGGGCTGAGGGGTTAGGCTGAACCAGTTTTGCTTTCCCTCATTCTCCTAACCTAAGTAGGAAGAGAATTCTCACTTAGAGACTTTATTTACATAGTATAAGATGCTCTACGGTAGACAAGGTGTTATCCGTACAGTGTCTTGTGAGGGTCATCTTTCAAGACTCAATTCAAATAAGTGCTATCTTCTCCTCTTCTCCTTTTACAAATAGGGAAATTGAGGCTCAGAGGGGCAAAGTGACTTTTCTAGCTCAATCAGCTAGCATCCAGTGCTGAGAGAGAACTGAAGTCTCCTTCCTCCAAAGTCAGAGCCCTTTTGAGGATACCATTTGACCCCTCTTAATGGGATAGGTGGGACATCCTCTGATGAGAGTGGCAGTGACTTTGGTAGTGCATTTCTCCTAGAACCCAGATCTTAGAGCTGAGAGAGGTTGCAAGACGTTATCTGGCCCAGCTTCTTGCCTTGAAACAAAGAAAAGGTTACTCTCCCCATTTTACAGAGGAGGACACTGAGGCTCTAAGTGGTTAAATGGCTTGGGGTCAGATAGGGAGGAACCTGCAGTTTATCTTTCTCTCTTCCTTTTCTCTCAGGTTCACCCATGACACGCACCTAGACACTCAACTCCAGCGCCTCCCTGTCACCTCTGGGACCACATGCAAATCTTCCGCTTGGCATGCTAAGCCTTTAATAACTCAGTTACAACCTTTCGTAACCCTCACGTCCCCTCAAGCTGCCCGCCCCCTACTTTCTGACACTCCTCAATCCAGTGACACTGACTTCCTGGCTGTTCCATCTCTCTGTGATGGGCATTTTTATTTTTCTGGCTGTCCTCCATGCTTGTAAGGCATCCATTTGTTCCTCCTGGCCTCTTGTCTTTCCTGGCTTCCTTCAAGTACCAACTAAAACCTCACTTTATCCAGGAAGCCTTTCCAAACCCCTCTTAATTCTGGTGCCTTCCCTCTGTTAATTATTTCCTGTTTATCTTGAATAGAGCTCGATTTGTAGCATCCGTTTGCTTCTTGTCTTCCCCGTTAGACTGTGATCACCTCGAAGGCAGGGCCTGTCTTTTGCCTCTTTTTGTATCCCCAGCACTAAGCACAGTGCCTGACACACAGTAAACGTATAGTAAATGCTTGCTGGTTAGCTGACTAGATCTGGTTCCATCACTCCGTTGCTCCGTAATCTTCAGTGGCTTGCTATTGCCCTCCTGGTGAAATCCAAGCTCCTCTGAAGGGTATTTGCAAATTACCCTCCATAAGCAGCTGCCTTCTCTTCCTCTTGTGTTACTCCCTCTTACAGACTCAATGCACCAAGCTAAACAACTCTGGCTCCCGGAAGCATGCTGTAGAGTCCCACTTCTGTGGCCCTGCCTGTGGTCCTTTTCCTTGGGCCTGAAATCCCCTCCCCTTTTCTCTTCTGTTGCCATCTGCCTTTAAAAGCCCTGCTCTGATTGTACCACCTCTGGGGAGCCTTCTGTCTGTAAGACCTTGCCTCCCTCAGACCTCCCATGATGCTGCCCTGCATCTCTCTCATACACTAATCTCTGTAATCTGGGTTATTGTCTTGTCCCTTTCTTTGACTGGAAAGGGCTGTGGCTGTGTCCCTCAGCTTTCTACGTCCCCTAGCACTTAGCGTGATACTTGGCACACGGTAGCACTTAACACATTTTTGGCTGTATTAAGTGACAGAGTCAAATTGACGAGAAGAACCAGATATCTTGCCTCTGAACCTAGTGTCAGAGAATCACGGCTTTGGAGCTGTCCAGGGCCTTGGAAGACGTCTGATCTTACACCTTCATTTTAACTAGGCCATGCTGTTAGGCGGTGAGTGCTGCAGGGCAAATCGGTGGTATAGTGCATAGAGTGCTGGGGCTGGAGTCAGGAACTTCCCAAGTTCAAATCTGGCCTCAGACACTAGCTGCGTGATCCTGGGCAAGTCACTTCACCCTGTTTGCCTCAGTTTCCTCATCTGTAAAATGAGCTGGAGAAGGAAATGGCAAATCATTCCAGTATCTTTGCTAAGAAAACCCCAAATGGGGTCATGGAGAGTCAGAGATGACTGAAGCAGGACTTAACAACAAGCTATAGCAGATAAGTCATTCCACCCTGTAGGATCATAGATTTAGAACTAGAAGAGACCTTAGGTGCTGCTGAGTACAATTCTCTTATTTTACAGATAAAGAAACTGAGGGACAGAGCGGTTAAGAGGCGCAAGTTGAGGTCATCAGTAAGTGGCTGAGGTAGGATTTGCATTCAGGTTCTCCATCATGCTCTCACTATACTATCCTCTCTGCCTCAGTTTCCTGATCTCTAAAATGGGGATACCTAATATCATTGCAAGGTGGTTTAGCAGAAGCATACTGGGCCCATAACTCAGAGGGTGATGGAGTGAAACCATCATCTGCTAGTTAATTATTTTGGAGGCAGCTGATGAGGTGACAGGAGTCCTGGATTTAGAGTCAGAGGACCTGGCTTCTAACGTGGGTTCTTCTACTTCATCTGTATCACTTTGGGCAAGTAACTTAGCCTGTTTAGGCCTCAGTTTCCTCATCTGTTAAAAGAGGGATTTAGATGACTCCCAGCTTTTGACTTTTTATTCTCCTGCGCAAGGTTGCTTTGAAGAATTTTTTTTTGTAACAATTTGGGTGCTAGATTAAAGCGTGAGCTACTATTAGGATTCTGAGTGCCCTGATTGGTAGGTTGAGTGAGAGACCGAAATCCCCTCGGGCACAGCAGCACGGACAGCAGTCCACTGGGTGCTCTAAGTTTTGAGGACGCTGCCAGCAGGATATGGAGAATTTGTACCAATCTTGGAGTTAAGAATCTGGTTTCTAGCCCTGAGATGTCTGGCTGCTGCCTCTTCCCAGGCCTCAGTTTAACCTTCTGGAAAAGAAGAGGGTTGGATCAGATGATCACAAAGGTCCTTTCTACTTCTCAATCCTATGTTAGCTCTGGCTCTGTCCCGTAATTCCCCCCTTTCCAGGCCCCCTGACAAAGATAGGGACAACAGCTGTTCTTGCCCTCGGCCTTCCCAGGGCCTTAGTGAATTCCCCCTCCCAGTCCTGATCGTTTCCTGGAAGAGCCTTTCCCTACCCCTCCCTACCCAGGCCTCCCTTTCAGAAAGGTGGAGGGGGTGGTAGGGGAACTGCACTTGCTGTTGACACTCAGACCTTGGCATTTTCCCCTAGCTACTCCCAGGCTGCCCTCAATGCTCCGGAGATATCCCCTGGGCTCCAGGCACACCCCACCCCAGTATGATGGGGGCTCACTGCTGCACTCCCTCCCCTCCCCCAAGGAATCTCTCCTTGGGTGGAGGCGGCTCAAAGTCACTCCTAATCCCCTCCGAGGAAGGCCTGGGGATCTGTTTTCTCAGCCCCATCCTGTCCCCTTATGGTTACAGAGGAGGCTAAATGGCGATATCTCCCACTGGCATGCCTCTGCCCTTGGGCCCTCTAGAGGCAGCATGATAGAACCATGGAAAGATGGCTGACTTTGAAGTTAGAGGACCTACGATAGAATCCCGGCCCTGTGCCCCGCCCTCCGCAGGACCTCTGTCAGTCATTTCACATCTCTGGGTCTTAGGTTCCTCCTCTCTAAAACGAGAGGGTTTGACTCCATGACCTTGAAATCTTTAAGGCTATGATCTACCTGAGGCTCACCTTCCTGAGTTCAAATTTGGCCTCAGACACTTAGTAGCTAGGTGATCCTGGGCAAGTCACTTCACCCTGTTTACCTCAGTTTCCTCATCTGTCATATGAGCTGGAGAAGGAAATGGCAAACCACTCCAGTATCTTTGCCAAGAAAACCCCAGATGGGGTCATGAAGAGTTGGACATGACTGAAAAACGACTAAACAATAAAAAAAAATCTCCCTACCACCAAAGGCTGGTGAAAGAGATATCAAAGACTATGTCTTAAGATTTCCTCTGATCTCCACAGCACTTAGAATTGTACCCCATTGTACCCTACACTTACTAGACATTCCACAAGGGGCTTGGTTTGATCAGCAAATCTCCCAGGAATAAAAAACTCTTCAACAAAATCAGCTAGGCTTCCGAGAGAGCGGAAGAAGGACCCTGTCTTCTTAACAACCCAGCAAAAGAGGAACTAGTCTGGGTATAGGGCCCTGACAAGGGAGGCATGCTTTAAGAGCAGCCTAGGAAAGCACCAAGATACACAGAATTGAATGGCTCAGTCCTCTGGGAGGAAGGGAGGGCTTCTTGGGTGATAACTCAGTGGGGTCATATCAGAGTGAAGACCAAGGAAACAATACCTGGAGACTTGGACTTGAATACTGCCCCAGCTACTTAGCAGCTGTGCAACACTGACCAAGTCACTGAACATCTCTGGGCTTCCTATTCGTCATCTAGAAAATTAAGGGGTTGCAATAAATTACCTCGAGGGTCACTGGATCTGGAACCAGGAAGACTGGAGTCTAATCAGGCTTCAGACACTTACTAGCTGTGTTTGCCTGAGCTTAACTGCTGTCGGCCTCAGTTTCCTTGCCTGTAAAATGGAGATGATAACAACACATGCCACCCAGGGTTGTTGTGAGGATCCATGTTTGATGATTGTAAATCACTTTGCAAACCTTCAAAGTTAAAGCCCTATACAAGTGGTAGCTATTATTATTGTCTCAGGGTTTTTGTAATTCGAAATCCTTACCACAGGGAGGCCTGGGATGGTCCCCACAGAGATAGGGCTGACTGGGTGAGGAAGGAAGATTTTCTCACCAGGAGAACGGAGACAAAGAAGTTTCTGCCAAGGGCAAGCAGAGAGGAATCTAGAACCTGGAATGTGTCTCTCCGACTCCTGTGTTCTTTCTACCTTGGGAAATGCAGTTTCTGACAACCCAGTGTTGCTGTTGGATACGCCCTTTTTTCTCATAAATATATAACTTTAAAAGTTGAAAGCATGGATGACATTCTTAGATTTGAAAGGAACCTCATAGGCCACATAGCCTAGCCCACATCAAAACAGAAATTTCCTCTACAATCTCTCTCCCAGCTCTCCCCAAATGTTCATCTGCTCTCTCCTTGAAAACCTTCAGGGGGGATAATTACTTCTTCCCCAAAGAGTTCCCAACTTTGGTATAGTTCTAGACATGAGAAATTTTTTTTTCCTTGTATCCAGTGAAATTCTGCCCCTTTTGCCACAATCCACTCCTGATTGTGCCCTCTGAGGCCAAGCAGAAAAAGTCTAAACCTTTTCCTACATATGTGTATGTTTAGCTGCTTTTCAGTCATGCCTGACTCTTTGTGACCCCATTTGGGGTTTTCTTGGCAAAGATACTAGAGTGATTTGCCATTTTCTTCTCCAGTTCTTTTGGCAGATGAGGAAACTGAGGCAGAGTTAAGTGACTTGCCCAGGTTCACACAGCTAGTAATGTCCAAGGTCAGATTTGGATTCAGCTCTTCCCGACCCCAGGCTCAGTGCTCTATCCACTGCACCACCCACCTGCCCCTTTTCCTTCATAAGAGCCCTTTGAATACTTGAAGAGAGATATTAGGTCCCTTATAAGTCTTCTCTTCCCCACATTAACCTCCCCCATTTCCTTCAGCAGATCCTTTCATAAAATGGTCTTCTCCCCACCCTGAGGCCCTCTTCTGGATCCAAGCCAGCTTGTCAATGGCCTTCCCCCAACAGGGTAGCTAAAACTGAGCACAATAGTCCAGCTGTAGGCCGACTAGAGTAGAATACAGGGCGACTGCTGTCTCCCACATTCAGGACCATGTGCTCCCATCACTCCAACATCACATTAGTTTTCTTTGCTGACGAAAAAAACCATGGTTTCATATTGAGTTTGCATTCAGTGGGAACCCTCCATCTTTTCCAGATGACTAGTGAATGAATGGATGATTGGTTGAATGAATGATGAATGAATGAATGGCCAAACTGCCCCAGAAGACATTTGTTAGTGGCCAGAGATATAGCATAAGTTTCAGCATGATGGAAAAGCAGTCATTTTACATCCCACTACTTTTGAAGGGGTTAAGTGACTTGCCCAGGGTCATATAGCTAGTAAGTGTGTGTTTGATTGAACTCAGGTCCTCCTAACTCCAAGACCAGTGCACCCCTACCACACTTCTAACCCCGATCCTCTTGTGAGCATGTGTGGTTTGTTAGCAGTGCCCCGAAGTCTAGCCCCAGCCTGGTTTGTAATGAACATACCGGTGTCTTGTGGCCAAAGTATTGAATATAGAATCACAGGGAATGGGCTCAAACTTCAGCCTTGCTGCTTACTACTCTTGGGCATTACTCGGCTTCTCTGGGGTTGCTCCCCTGGAAAACAGATACTACCTAATACTAAACCAGATTTCTATGCCCCTATCAGGTACGATCCCTATGAGTTCTAACTTCTATGATCTAGGATTCTGTGAAAGAGCAGAAGACCTGGGTTCTTGTTCCAACCCTGCCCCCAAAATGAGCTGCGTGATCTTGGTCAAGTCATTTGAAATGCCCCTTAGGGATGTCCGGTTCCTCCTCTGTAAATTGGGGATAACAATATCCGTCCCACAGACCTCCCATGATTTGTGTAGGATGGACTAGGCTAGAGAGGCGCTTTAAGAAGTTCAGAAGCAGACAGGAAGGAGTGTTCTCAGGAAAGTTTGTTTGGCCTGTTCTGGGGTGGGGGTGGGGTGGGGTGTGCTCGGAGGCTGGGGCATGGACTCTGAGAGGCCCAGGCTGTGGCTCTGCTGCCCCTTCTGCCTCTCTCCTCCCCAATAGCTCAGGGATGCTGAAGAGCCAGAGGAAACCCTCAGCATCAACCAAGGTGTCCTTCTGGGCTGCTCCTGCTGGGGGCGCTCGTGCTCCTTATTTCTTCTTGGTTTTCACCAGTCCCTTTTGCACAAGGCTGCGGTACAGCTCCTGGATGTAGGTGTAGACACATTTGGAGTCAGGGACGCTCAGCCGGACCATGTCATCTACTTCCAGCAGCTGGGCACAGTCAGCCAGATTCCTGAGGACGGGAAGGGGGTGAGGATCAACGGCACGGCGGACGAGAGCTGCCACACAGAAGGCACTGGTCACCGGAGGACTCAGGCTCCGATGCCAGTGCCCCTCCTCATGTGCTGTGTGGCCTTGGGGCTCCTTCTCTGGACCTCAGCCGTCTCCGCTGGAAAATGAGGAGGTTGCACTGAATGGTCTCCGGGTCCTTTCTAGGGCTGAGTCCTATGATAAGGCACTATGCACCATTCAGACTACCTACAGAGTATGTGTGAGGAAGGGAGAGAGAAAAAGAGAGAGAGACAGAGAAAGAGACAGAGACAGAGACAGAGATACAGAGAGACAGACAGACAGACAGAGACAGACAGACACACGCGCGCACACACACACACGCACACACACACACACACACACACACACACACACACACACACACACAGAAGCTCCAAGTATGTTTCCTGTCTTTAAGAGAGTTCAGTTCCTCAGGGTTGTATAACACCTTATTCAATCTCTGGGATATAGATGGGACTCACCAGATGTCAGAGGTGGGAGAGTTGTTCATCCAGCAATTTTAATTATATTTGCCTTCTGAGCAAAATCTAATCAACAAAGTAGTGCTACAAGTCTAAGGGGTTATGTAGGACCTTAGGGAAGGTAGTGCTCATGGGAAAGGGAGGAGAATTGTATTTTTTAATGGACTGCTGGGAGTCCTTCATATGTTTTCTGTGGGGCAAAATACATTGACACATTGTTGACTTGAATGCTTGTACAGGAGCTTTTACCTACATCTATAGAAAGAGAGACAAAAGTTATATTTGAGTTATATTCTGCGATTTCCCAGAGGTAACTGGATTAAGACAATATATTCTGAAGAGAATTTGACTTAGGGTGAGGCAGGTAGCCTCCAAATCCATGTAAGCCCCATTTTGATGTCCTGATGTCTCTTTCATACCCGTTACTCTCAGCAAGTTCTCTCCTTGACTTTCATGCAAAGCCCTTTGGTTACTGTTCCAGAACATTTTGCCCTTGTGACACCATTTGGTGATGAAACAGCACAGTGGGGCGGCCAATTTGGAGCCGGAAGATCACAGTTCAAGTCAGAGCTTTGATACTTTTGAGCTATATGACTTTTCACAAACATTTTACCTCTTTTACCCTCAGCCTTCCCATATGACAATAACTATGACAAAGCTTGTACTATTAATCTTAAGTGGGTGTTGAGCAGATTAAACAAGATAGTGTATATAAGAGGCTTTGTAAAATGGAATGTCTATAGGTATATTTAATCAAATATATGTATACACACATATGATACTATTGTTTTCCCCTCTAAGGAAACTCACCTCTAAGGTCTAAGGGTGTACCTAGGAATGTGACCCAGAGGTTCTGAATCAGGATCCCACATGCCCCAGTGCAGAAGTGAAGAGGAGCACAGCTCGGACATCTTGTCCCGTGGTGTCTAGGTACAGCTCATGGTAATAATGCTAGCTAGTATTTATACAGTGGGACATTCTACTTAGGCTTCAAAGTTTGCAAAGTGCTTTGCATGCATTTTCTCATTTGACCCTTACAACAACCCTGTGAAGTAGCTGCTGTTATAACTGCTCTTAAACAGATGACGAAGCTGAGACTGAAAAATAAAGTGACTTGTCCAGGGTCTCCTAAATATCTGAGGAAGGATCTGAATTCAGACAATTCCTTATCTCTTGGGAGCAGAGATTTCCCAAAGAATCCATCACGCTGTGGAGGGCACCAGACAACATCTCAGTCTTGCCCAAGTGTGGGAGTGGGTAGGACTGATGCCGGGGAGGCAGTGCCTGAACTTTTGTGATTCTTCTAAGGTCATCAGAACTAGCTTGGGAAACTTTTGTATACTTGAGTCAGCACTGGTCTTCTGGCCTTTTCGGGAAAAGGCTTCCGGAAACATATACTATTAGAACTGGAAGGGGCTCTGAGCACATGAATGTTAGAAGTGGAAAGGACCCTGGAACATAGAACACAGAATGTTAGAACTGGAAGAGGCATTAGAACGTGGGGGTCAGCCCTGGAAGGGCCATCATTACACAGAATACTAGGGCTGCAAGGGACCTTAGAACCCAGAATGCAGAATGTTAGAGGTGCAGAGGACCCCGGAACATAGAACACAGAATGTTTGAGTTAGAAGGGATCTTAGCACACAATGCTACAGCTGGCTAAGTCTTGACATACCCCAGTACAGTGACCTCATCGCACAGGGCCCTACGATAACTGATATTTATAGAGTACTTTCCGTAGTACACACACTTCTCATCTGAGCCTCACAGTAAGCCTGCTGCATGGGCATCACAGATATTGTTACCCCCATTTTACAAAAAAGGAAACTAAGCTTCAGAAAGGTTGACTCCCTTACCCAAGGTCACCCAGCTAGTAACTCTCAGAGGTGTGACTTGAATCCAGTTCTTTCTGGGTCCAAATCCTACACTCTGTCCACTGAACCATGCTTTCCTCAGACGAGGAAACTGAGGTCCGGGGGTGCCCGTCAGGCGTTGCCTTAGCATTCCCCCCACCCTCCCTGTGCAGTTCTCTGACTCACTCAGCCGTAGAGAAAGCCAGGGTGAAGTTCTCCCGGCGCTTCTTGGGATCAAGTGAAGCATAATCGAAGCGTCGGGGAAGAATTTGTGGATGAGAGCACAGAAGGCCATTCCGCTGCTCCAGCTGGAGGAGAAGTTCTGAATGTCCACGTGCTGAGGAACGGAAGAGTGGGCTCACGGTGCACCTCTTGTTCGAGGCCCTTCGTCCCGCTCGGAGGGGAAGGGCTGGACAAAGACTGCTTCTGGGCTGCCCTGCCCTCCTCTGCTAGGTCGTTCTCCCAGCCTTTGGCTTTCCACTGCACGTGCAGAAGCCATCCTGGAGCAGGGGCTCCCTGGTCCTCCCCCCAGGAGCCGCAGGCCCCCCCCTCTCCCCTGTACCTGCTGCAGCTCCCACCTCATACTTCCGGGTCATGGCTCGACACCACTCAAGCAGCATGTTCCTGACGCCGCCCACGGCTGCCCCTGCTGCCTTGGCGTTCCGGAACAGGGGGGCAGGGCCAGTTGCTGCCCTGTTTGGAAGAGAGGAGAATTGAGGGCAAAGAAGGGATTAAAGAACGGAGACCCGTCAAACTGGAAGGGACCTTAGACACCATCCTAGGCACACAGGACCACAGGCTTTAGAAGCGTCCCTAGGGAGGCAGCTAGGTGGCGCTGCAGGGCACAGAGTGCCAGGCCTGGAGTCAGGAAGACTCATCTCGTGGAGTTCGAAGCTGGCCTCAGATACAAAGATGGTGCTGAGACCTAAACCGGGAGGAGTCAGAACAGAGAAAGAAAAGTGTAGACCATTTCCCCTACTGAATATAGATGCAAAAATTTTAAATAAACAAAGCCGCCCTTGGAACTTCTTAGCTGTGTAACTCTAGGCAGGCCACTTAACCCAATTGGCCTCAGTTTCTCATCTGTAAAATGTATTTTTGCCAAGAAAACCCCAAAATGGGGTCGTGGAGAGTCGGACACAATGGAACAACAATAACTAGGGAGGCCACCCACTCGTTCCCATTTTACAGATGAACAAAAAGAGGCCCAGAGAAGTAACATGATTTCCCCAAGATTCCACAGGGAGTAATAATAATACCAATTACATAAGTACTTTGAGGTTTGCAAAAGGACTTTATGTATGTTATCTCATTTGAGCTTCACAATAACCCTATCTCCATTTTATACCCGAAGAAACTGAGGCTGAGAGGTTAAGGGACTTTCCCGTGGTCACACAGCTACCAAATAGCTGAGGCAAGATTTGAACTCGGATCCTGACTCCAACCTCAACATTCTTTTCACTGTGTTAGTAACACAGCTGCCCGAGCAGGCGTGGAACTGGGATTCCAGAGCACGGTTTCTGATTCCAAATCATGGCTATTTTTCTTTTAACACGTTGTTTTTATAGAGGAGGAAACTGAGGCATAGGGAAAGAGGATAGCTTGCCCCAGATCTCACAGTGGTGGAGTGGGGACCAGAACCCATCTCTCTCCATTATTTGTATCAGGGAGCTTCCAGCTGTCAGTCTTTCAGCCTGGACCCCATTTTCCCTTTCATCAGTCCAATTCTGGCCCAGCTTTTGGAGGCCCCTGAAAGGAGATGTTCTGGAAGGCTCACTCTTTACCTTGGCCTCACCCAGCCTCAATGCCTCCTGTAAGCCAGCTTCTTACCCCCCAAACTTGTCCATGATGGCTTTTCGGTTCTGAGCCCTGGGACCTCGGGGTCGGGTTGGAGCAGAGACTCTGCGTTCTGACGGCTTCTCAGTCCTCTCCTCTGAGGGAGCGGGGCCTGTGGGACTCTGGGGCACATCACTGGGGGACGAGTCACTACAGACAGAAGGAAGTCAAGAGAGAGGTCCAGAGGGACCCTGCAAGCTGGGGGGATGCAACAGGTCTCTGAGGTTAGAACATAGGCTCTGGGTGGGTTTGAAGGGAGAGGTGCCTTAAAAATCAATCAATCAACAAACATTTCTTAAACACCTCCTATGTGCCAGGCATGGTGCTTGGTCCTGGGGATACAAAGACAGATGTGAAACAGCACCTGGACTCAGGGAGCTTGGATTCTAGTGGAACACCCTTGACACTCTATCAAGCTGTCCCTGCTGTTCCCTAAACTCCACATTGCATACTCTGCCTCAAGGAGAGGGACTATCTTTGCCTCCTTTGGCATTCCCAGCACTTAGCACGATGCCTGCTGCATACTAGGTGCCTAATAAATGTTGATCGATTAATTGATTGCTCCCTTCCAGTCTCCTGCAGTGGGAATGCTCTCCCTTCTAATCTTTGTCTCTTAGAATCCCTGCTTCCCTTCAAGACTCAACTCAAAGTTCAGATGCTCTCTCAACTCCTCCTCCTTAAACTATCATATCTTAGCATATCTTAGCATAAACTTCTCTGTTCCCTCAGTTTTGCTCCCCCACCCCCACCCCAATAGAATGCAAGCTCATTGAAGGCAGGGACTAGCTTGGGTTTATCTTTGTATCCTCAAGGGCCCAGAAGAAAATACTTGAGGAACAATGAGTATCAGAGGAATGGTTGTTGGATTTGACTGGGACTTCAGAGCCTCCTTTAAAAGATGCCTTTGTATCTAAGTGGAGTGGAGTCTAAGTTGTACTCTAAAAAAGGGCAGAAGGGTTATGCGTCACCAGGGATTCAGGAATGTTATATGATTGTCAGTGGAGGAACACCGAGGCACGCAGCCTTGGCGTGGAGGATGTGTGACTGAAGAGGCACCGTGGACTTAGACCAGAGGAGATGGAAAGCCCACTTATAAAAGGTGAAAGTGAGCTGGAGCTTGGGGATTGGAGCCCCAAGACCCATCTTACCTGGTTGTTGGGCTCTCTGGACCAGTAGTATCTGAAGAGAAATGAAAGGAGGCATCTGTGGCTGCTGGTGCTCTCTTTCCCTCTTCTTTCTATCATTACATTCCCTCCCCCAACTTTGCCCTCCTCTACAGCTACACTTACCTGGGCTGAGGTGCTGTCCTTCTCCTGTGGGACTCTCTGGCCACTCCTCTGGTGAGCTAGGAGTTGCTTCTGAGCTTCCTCTTTGCTCCTTCTCAGCTCCATTGCCTGGCTCTCCATCTGTACCACTTACCTCCTGGGAGGACACAGGCCCCTGTGGGTCCTGGGCATGCACATGCATGGGTGTAGCCAATTCCCAGGAGCCCACCTACTGCATTGTCCTGTAGCCCCTTGGACCAGATCACACCTCTCTCTTTGCTGCTTTGAGTATGTGTGGAGGGAGGAGATACTGAGAGACCCCCAACAGGGGAAAACTGGGCTTCCCTACCTGGGTGACCTGAGTGTCAGAAATGGTTTCTGCCTCCAACTCTGAGCAGGAAGTCTCATTATTTTCTTTCTCTGACTCCTTTGTCGCCTCCTCTGTTGAGTCACATTTGATTTCTTCTCTATCATCCCCTTTTTTGGGTTCAGACTTGGCCTCTTCTTTCCCATCAGCCTCTTCTTTGGCTTCAGACTTGGCCTCCTGTTTCTCATCAGCCTCTTCTTTGGCTTCAGACTTGGCCTCCTCTTTCCCATGAGCCTCTTCTTTGGCTTCGGACTTGGCCTCTTCTTTCCCATGAGCCTCTTCTTTGGCTTCAGACTTGGCCTTCTCTTTCCCATGAGCCTCTTCTTTGGCTTCGGACTTGGCCTCTTCTTTCCCATGAGCCTCTTCTTTGGCTTCAGACTTGGCCTCCTCTTTTCCATCAGACTCTTTTTTGGGTTCGGACTTGGCCTCCTTTTTCCCCTTAGCCTCTTTTTTCAATTCAGACTCAGCCTCTTTTCCCCCCTCTGCCTCTCCTTGGGGTACAGGTTTGCTCTCCTCTTTTTCATCAACCTCCTTCTTGGGATCAGATTTGGCTTCCTCATCATTCTCTGTCTTGGCCTTGGACTGGGCCTCCTCTACTCTATTTTCATTGTCAGCCCCTCCCACTTCTTCAGATTCCTTGTCACACATCTTCTGGGCCATGTCTTTGGCTAACTCTTCCTCGTTGGCACATCCATTCGCCACAGTCCCAGAAGTGTCTGCTGTCTGGGTTGGGACAGAGGGAGTGGTCCCTTCCTGAAGGGGCTTCTCATTTTCCTGTTCCATCTCTAGAAGGAAACAACACACATCAGGATTTGGCTACCCCTGCCACAGAGCAAGGAGAACAAATATCTATTCTTTTTTTTTTCCCCTAAGACAGTTGGGGTTAAGTGACTTGCCCAGGGTCACACAGCTAGTAGGTGTCAAGTGTTTGGTCTGAGGCCGTATTTGAACTCAGGTCCTCCTGACTTCAGGGCTGGTGCTCTATCCAGGCAGAAAGGGAGAGGGAAGTGGGGTAGTGAGAAGAAGGCTAGATCTAGAGTCCCAGGTCCTGAGTTTGAGTGTTGGCTGTCTACTTGCTGTCCAGAGCAAGTCACTCGACCCCTATGGGGCTCAGTTTTCTCTTCTATAACAGGAAGCGATTGGATCAGGAGGTTGACCTTTGAGGTACCTTTCAGTACAAGATCTGTGAATCTATGAAGACATTCCAGCCATAGAGAACAGTTTGAGCAGAGGCCCTGGGAGTGGCAGGAAAGCACAGAGGGTAGTCAGGGGATCAAAGGATTTGAAGCTGGAAGGGACGTCAAAGACCATCTAATCCCAGCCTCTAAATTGTGTAGATGAGGAAATGCTGTGTGCGGCTTGGTGTATTGGGAGGGAGGAGGACATGAGATCCACTGGAAAGGCAGGCTAGTGCCTAGGTGTTTGCACAGGTCATGTAGGCCAGGTGTGACTGGGGCTTGGAACTGAAGCACATGTGAACCTATGGCCCACTGTGTCATGCATCTATGTTGGAGTTAAGGTTAAAAGGTTTCGTTTCTTCCGTTTCTTTGTGGAGTAAAAAATAATGTCCTTTACAAAGAGATTTCCAGCAAATGGCCCCCTTGAATTTGAAGGTTGCCAAGAGCTTTACATAACAATTTTTGTTGTTCTGCCGTTTCATTCATGTCTGACTCTTTGTGACTCTGTTTGGGGTTTTCTTGGAGAAGATACTGGAGTGAGTTGCCATTTTCTTCTCCAGCTCATTTTACAGATGAGGAAACTGAGGCAGACAGGGTTAAATGACTTTGCCCAAGTTCACAAAGTTAGTAAGTGTCTGAGGTGGGATCTGAATGTAGGTTTTCCTGATTCTAGGTCTGGTGTTCTATCCATATAGTAAGCTCTATATAACTGTTTATTACCTTCTCTTCCCTTGTGAGAATCAAGTGGCATAATATATATAAAGTGTTGGATAAACCTTAAAGTTATATACAATAATCCCCTCTACATCTTGACTTTCCTCAGAGAGGTTTTGGTACATCAAAGGTTGGCAAAAGAAATTAAATGGGAATTTGGGGGGAGTTTTGTGGTAGCTGCAGGTGACACAGAAAAAGTTTAGAAACTCAGAAATGTGTAAAGCATATGTATAGTATCATATAACATCAACATATTTTATCTTTTAAGACCTAATAATTCAGACTCCTTCTCTGGTATGAATGGAGGACCAAAAAATTTTACAAGGATTTTCCAGATCGATGGGACGCCCCGCCCTGACTCCCTCGATGTGAAAGGGATAACTGCATAATGATGACACTAATTAACATTTGCGTGGCACTTACCATGTGCTAGGCGCTGTGCTAAGCACCTCACAATAATTAAATCCTCACAATGACCCTGGGAGGTAGGAGCAACTATTATCCCCATTTTACAGTTGAGGAAACTGAGACAAATGGGTTTAGTGACTTGCCCAGAGTCATATAGCTAGTGTTAGAGGCCAGATTTGAACTCAAAATACATATACATATATATATACTTACATGTATATATGTGTATGTGTGTATATGTATATACATGTGTACACACATACACATGCATACATACCTATTATTCTAGCTCTGTCCAGCTTCCAGTGTGCTGACCAGTGCTAATGAAAATCCCTTAATTAGACTTGCTGGATGCAGTGGGTTGGGGGAATCGGATTTCCTGTGAGAAAGACACAAGTTTTCTTCCCTCAAGGTCTCCAGGCCTCACCCTTGCTGTGGGGTTAGGACAGAACATGACAAGGTAAGGAATGCATACAATTAAGCTCTATCCTATTTACTCATGATGCCCTTAACATATACTTACTGTGCTATCTATGCCTGGATGGATGCCGGGGACAGTTTCTCCATTCCCTTGCCCCTCTCGGGGGTCATGTTTCAAAGAAAACAACTCTCAAATAGGGTCCCTAGTGGTGACTCAGGCAGAAGGAGGGGCAGGCTATCTGTCACTGTTTAAAAATACTCCTTGACCTTTGCAAAGCTATCTTCTGAGCTGACAGCATGCTGGGCACCTGGATGTATGTGTGGGCATGGGAAACAGGAGAGAGGCAGACAGGGGACCAAGGAATAGTCTCCACTGACTACTCTGGTCCTTGTTGCATGGAGAATCACAGGAGCAAAGACGTAGGGCTGGAAAGGCCTTTAGAGGCCAGCTAGCTGAACCCTCTAATTTTACAGATGAGAAAACAGACTCAGGAAGATGATTTTTTTTTTTTTTGCATTTAGGTGAGGCAATGGGGGTTAAGTGTCTTGCCCAGGGTCACACAGCTAGTGAGTGTCAAGTGTCTGAGGTTGGATCTGAACTCAGGTCTTCCTGACTGCTAGGCCAGAGCTCTGTCCACTGCGCCACCTAGCCGCCCCGACATGAATTAATTTGCCAAGGTCATCTAATGGGAGAACTGGGATTTGAAACCAGGTCTTCTCTTCTGAATCCAGCCCTGTTCCTGCTTACCTCTCTCCCACGTAAGGATGAGACCCATTACTTTTAGTACCTTAGTAGCCAGAGGTGTTTCCAATCTTCTTGAAGGAGGCTCTGTGGGCCAGGTTGTGTTCTGTCTCTCTCTAGGTGATATACCTTGTCCCTCTGCTCTCTAGACCTCTATGGTTTACTCCACACTCCTTGCTCATAGCCTACTGCCTGCTTCTTCCTCCTTTTCTGAGATGGGGGTTGCCCAATCTAGAAAGAGCACTGAATGGGAGTGAGGAAATCTGAACACCAGATCCATCATTGGTATTAGTTAGTGATGAAGCATTGGCCAGTTCATTTCCCCTACCTGAGCCTCTTTTTTCTCATCTGTAAAATGACAAGTTGAACTTGATTACTTCTAACTCCAGAGTTTTTAACCTTGGATTCATGGTCCCTTATCTCCCAAAGGGGACCATGGATAGATTTCACAGATCTGTGAAATTGAATGGGAAAAAAAATTACGTCTTTATTTTACTAATCCTTGAACCAAAACAAGCATTTCCTTGAATTGTAAATGTAACCAAGAAATCATTATCCTGAGAAAAGGTCCCTAGGCTTCTCCAGACTGACAAAAGGGTCCATGATGCAAAAAATGTAGTTAAGAATCCCTGTTCTAACCCCCTTATCCAGGGATAATATGTTCTCATGGCTCACCTAGCTCTGATATTCTATATTTAAAGTTCCCTCCAGCTGTGCCATTCTATGTTCTAAACTCTCTCAAGGCTCAGCCATTCTCTCTTCTTAGGGTTCTCCTAGCTCTGACATTCTATGTTCTAAGGTTCCTTCCAGGTATGGAATGCTAAGCTTTTACTTAGGGAGACACTACTATGTTCTAGGCATCACAGGGGCATATAGAAAAATGTATGACAGGTTCTGCCCTCAAGGAGCTCACAGTCCAGGTGGAAGATAAGATATATATATATATATATATATATATATATATATATATATATATATATATATATATATATATATATATATACATACATATATATATATATGTATATATATATATATATATACATACATATATATATATATGTATATATATATATATATATGTATATGAAGCATTAAAGATAACATTCATTGATAAGAATAATTGCATGCCATCAGTAAGAAATCCGTGGCTGGCATTTTTCCAGGGTACACCTGTTTGGTGCATTTGCTCTTTTCTAATCCATCCATCTGTTCAACTCAGCCACACTTGCCCTTCCAATCACTACATGCGTGCCTACGTATTCACTGCATACTCACATATACTCATCCATTTCCACCAATGATCTTCTGGAATGTCTCTGATGGAGGATACCCTGGGTTCTCTAAGCCTCTGCCAGTGGACCTCTCAAGCTCTAGTAGGTTCACAGAACTATAGAATCTAAGTGTTAGAAAGGAGCAGCCCATACCTGGTCAGGAATCCCCTTCTGCAATATCCCCAAGGTTTTCTTGAAGACCTCCAGTGGTAGGAAACTCACCACATGCCCTTTTCCTTTGAGACAGCTCTAAATGGCAGGAGGTTTTTTTGTACATGAAGCCAAAGTCTGCTTTTCCATGATTTCTACCCACTGAACTATTTCTGCTCTACCAGGACCAAGCAGAGCAAGTTGAATCCTTCTTCCATGGGACAGCCCTTCCAATACTTAAAGATGGCAATTATGTCCCTATTGAACCGTCTCTTCTCTAAGCCAAACCTGCCCGTCCTTGTTGATATGTTGCAATCTTCAATGGCCAGATCTCCAGTTCCCTCACCATCCTGGTGGCCCTTCTCTGGAGGCACTACAGCTGGTCAATTACTTCTTAAAATGTGGTACCCACAATTGAACACACCATTCTATATGTGGTTGAACTGGGGTAGATGACGACAGGAGTTCCGTGTTCTGGACATTAGGTCTCTCTTAATGCAGCCTAAGATTGCATTATCTATTCTTGGCCGCCATATTGCAGTGTTGACTCATATTTAGTCTGAATGTATCGTCTATTTTGTATTAACCCCTGACCAGCCACACCTCCCCCATCTTCAACAGATGGAGCTAATCTTTAAAATCCGAGTGTAGAACTTGGTACTTATCTCAATTAAATTTTATCTTATTAAATTCAGCTCATTATTCTAGTTCATCAAGGCGTTTATTTTTCATCTTGACCCCATCATCCAATATAGTGGTTTGGACCTGGTAATAAATCGGTCAATCCACAAATATTTATTAAGCACTTACTATACGCTAGGCATTTTACTAGACACTGCAGATATAAGTTCAAAGAATGAAGCAATCTTGACTTACAAAAGGCTTACATTCTGATGAAGGTGATAAAAAGTCCATATATGAATGTATATGGCATAAATATAAAGTTAATAAATATAAATATCAACAAAGTAATTGAATACGAGGTAATTAGAGAGGGGCAGCTAAGCAATGCAATGGGTAGCGTGTTGGGCCTAGACTCATTTTCATGAGTTCAAATCTAGCCTCAGACACTTACTAGCTATGTGATCCCGGGCAAGTCACTTAACTCTGTTTGCCTCAGTTTCCTCATCTGTCAAAAGAGCTGGAGAAAGAAATGGCAAATCATTCTAGTATCTTTGCCAAGAAGACCCCAAGCGGGGTGACAAAGAGTCGGACACAACTGAAACAAGTCAACAACAAAATCATCCATTAGAGAGGGAGAGGCTCTGTATGTCTGCTCTCTGGGGACCATTCTAGCTAAGAATAAAGAGGATCATCACCAGATTGGCTATAGGTTAATTGATTTTTGACCACTAAAATTCTCAAAGATCACCTTGCCAGTCATGGAAGGCCACAAGCTAAGCTCCTCTAGAGAAGGGAGTATTCACAGGGATGAAACTGGAAATCCTTGGAGGCGCTGAAGTAGTACACACACATGATGAGATACAGTACACCAACACCCATACATCCTTCTCCATGCACATTCACAGGCCCACATTTAGTGAACTTCCTTCCTCTTCCTTCCCAGCTCTGCCCACAGACTGACAACAGATTATGAGGTAGCCCAAGACTGCAGGACGTACTGGGGATACCTGGACAAAGCAGTGACAGGCAATGGTGAGGATCTAATGCCCCCTTGTGCTCCCCCCTTCCCTGTAACCTCAATCCCCTGAACCCCTTCCACCTCCCCAGCCTAGGATAAGATATGGGGTTGGCATCTGGGCCTAGATTTAGGAATAAAGGGCTAGAGATGACTTCCTATCTTCTTTCCTTCCCTGGGTCCTTTGTACTCCAGCTAAACACATCCTCTCATTCCATCTTAGCTTCCTTGGAAGAACACAGGAGGAATGAAAGAATTGCAAGGATGTCTGGCTTTCCCAATTCAAAGTAGAACAGGCCATCCCTAAGGACGCCAAACATCTGGTTGGGGTGCAAACTCTCCATTCAACTGATGACGCCTTCCAGCTGGAGGCTATCTTGGCCATAGATACTCTTCTTGACTGACCCACAGATGAGTTCTCTTCATGGATTTTCAATGGGCCTTTGAGTGGGACTTAGGGGCTTTCTGCTTAACTGCTAGGTCCTCTAGATGGCTAGCCCTTAGGGAACACCACTGTCTCTAGACCACTGAATCTAGAGCCTGATGGAAGGGGTATTGCTAGTCCCAGCCCTGTCAATGATTAGGCAAGTGACTTTGGGACATTCACTTCCTCTCCATAGCCCTCAGTCTCCCCTGCTGTAAAATGGGAGACTCAGACTAGATGATCTCTGAGGTCCTTTCCATGAATCTATGATCCTATGACTAAGTCTGCTCTGTTCCCAGATTGAACCTCTGGACCTTGGAAGATGAAAAGAGATTGGAGTGGAGGAAGCAGGAAGAGAAGGGTAGAGTTGGGGGGTGGGGTGCCTCCTACCTGCTGCTGCCCTAGTATGTGCCTCTGTCTGCTTCTTCCTTTCTCCTGCTGTACTGCCTCATGCCCTTCTCTTTAAGTCCATGCTGTCTCTTGCTCTTAACTGTGGCCGAGGAGCCCACCTCCTTACTCCTCTGTCATCCTACCCCCAGGACTCCAGCCAGCCAGTGCTCATTGTTTATGGCTCGGTTGGTACAACACCCGTCTGGGCTTAGAGGCTCATATTTCCAACGAGAGACTGACAGGTGGCATCTCTCAATCTCCCCTCCCCCTTCTTCAGGCAGCCCCTGCCCTCAACTCACCTTTCCACCAGTTCCTCTAGCCTAGCGCCTCTTACTCCATCCCACCCCCTGGGATGTCAAACCCTGACCCATCCCTCCAGTAGGTAAACAGAACCAGAGGGGCAGCTGCTTTGGATTCTGCAGGGAAGCCGTTCTGTAGGATCTCGCCCATCCGGAGAGACTCCTGGCATCTCTTCCCTTTCCAGACACTTTCCAAGTTTCCCCAATCTATCCATTTCTCCTCTCCAGAGAGAGGCAGCTGCACGAGGGTAGATTAGGGAAGGGAGTGAGAAGCAGGAACATTGCTGCCAGCTTCAGGGATCACGTTCTGGGAAATGATGGATGATATTAATAATAGTAACTGACATTTACATAATGTTTGTGCCTTATGAAATTACATATACATATAATTATATATATATATATATATATTATATATATATATATTCCCTGATTTGATCCTCACAATCATCCTTTTAGGTAGGTATAACAGGGATTGGTATCCTCACTTTACAGATGGGGAAACTGAGGTTCAGTAAGGTATAAATAACTTCATAAAAACACAGAAGCTCAGAATTGAAAGGGACATTAGAAGGCCTTCTTGTACAATCCATACCTGGTCCCATTGCCATTAGGGTTAGGGCTCCTAATTGTCAGATTCCTAACAATTCTTTTGTTTGGCATGTAAAGTCCTTTACAATCTGGGTCCAGTCTATCCAGAATTATTACATATTACTCTCTCTCATACACTCTACACTCCAGCCAGACTGGCCTGCTTTAATGTTCATCTCTTACCTCTGTGCCTTTGTATAGGTTATTACCCCTGCCTGGAATGCCCTTCCTTTTCATTTTTTACCTCTTAGATCAAGTGCCCTTCAAGGCTCAGCTCAAGTGCCATCCCCATCAGGAGACCATTCCAGGACACCCCTGCCAAGCGTTATCATCATTTATTTTTAATATGTCCTGTATTTACTTATCAGTGAAACTGTAATCTCCTTAAGGTCAGGGACTATCTTGATTTTGTCTACATATTCTCAATGCCTCTCACAATGCCTGCCTGGCACATAGTAGGTGCTGAAGAAATTATTGATTGATTGGCTGTATGAAAGTCCTTTCTAAAACATCCCTAATAATTGTTCTTCCAGTCTCTTCTTCTTCTTCTTTTTTTTTTTTTAACTTTTAGGCAATTGGGGTTAAGTGATTTGCCCAGGGTCACACAGCTAGTAAGTGTCAAGCGTTTGGTCTGAGGCCGCATTTGAACTCAGGTCCTCCTGACTTCAGGGCCAGTGCTCTATCCACTGCACCACCTAGCTGCCCCTCTTCCAGTCTCTTCTTGACTATCTCCAGTGATGAGGAGCTCACTATTTCATGGGGCTTCCCAATCCACTTCTAGACAAATCTTTTATTAGAAAGTTTTTCCTTATTTTTAGCTGAAACTTCTGTTTCACCTTCGACTCCTCTTCCCAGCTCTGCCCTCTGTGGGTCAATCAGAACAAATCTAACCTCTATATTAGCCATTCAGTATACTCAAAGAAAGCTTTCATGTCCCTCCTAAGTCTTTTCTTTTTCAAGTTGTTGTTTAATTGTTTTTTCAGCCATGCCCTACTCTTCAAGATCTCATTTGCGGTTTTCTTGGTAAAGATACTGGAGTGATTTGCCGTTTCCTTCTCCAGCTCATTGTACAGATGAGGAATTGAGGCTATAACAGGGTTAAATGACTTGCCCAGGGTCACACAGCTAGTAAGTATCTAAGGCAGGATTTGAACTCAGAAATCAGTCTTCTTGACTCCAAGCCCCACCTTCTACCCACTTTACCACCTACCTGCCCTAACTAACCTAGCTTTTTCAGGTTAAATCTCCCCAGTCCTTTTAATGGACATGCTTTATGCCTCCAGAAGAAAGTTAGCTCTTTGGGGGCAGATTCTCCTTTTTATGTTGTTGTATCTGCATTGCCTAACACAATGCCTTGCACACAGTAGGTACTTTAAAATTCCTGTGAAATGGAATTGTTGAAAGCCATCTTAGCATCTTGGTCATCCTCCAACTTGGAAAAAATCCTCCCTAAAATGGCCCTTGCCCAAGGCTACATAGCTAGGGAATGGGGGAGCCAAGATCCAAGCTCAGGTCTTCTTTGTGAAGAAATCCAGTAGGCTCCCTCCTGCTGCATCAGAGAGGGGAAAAAGGATGGGGGAGGAAGAGAAGGCAAGTTGTTAGCTTGTAAGTTGACTTCCCCTTGCCAGCTCGGCTGACGTCCAGCTCTACAATTCAAGAAGACTAGATATTTATCCATGCCCTTGTCCCCACTACAAAGATCATCATTTGCATTTTATAGAGGAGGAAGAGAGGTGTTACGGCAGAGTAAGTCACGTGTTGGACTAGGAGTCAAAAGCCTTGGTTCAAACCCTGCTTCTGACATTCATCCGCTGGACGACCAGGTAAATGCCATTCCACCTCTCCACCTCAAGTTAACTCTCCCACATGGTGAATTACAGATGAGTTGTAATCTGGGTAGGTGGAGGGCATTCCCACAGTTCTGTGGTATATTGACAGCTGAGGAAACTGAGGCTCCGAGAGGTTAAGCAATTTGCCTGGGGTCACACAATTGATAAGTGTCTGAGCTGGGGTTTGCAGTGAAGCCTCCTGCTCCCAAGTCCTTGTTCTCTCGATTCTGCCTCGCTCCCAGACAGAAAGCTCTTCTATATGTCCCAAACTCACCTGCTGCCATTTAATCCCATTCCCTCTTGTTCTGTCCTCATTGGAGAGGGAAAGCATCTGGTCACCATCTTCCCTTCTAAACACTAATGATATCCACTTATTAAATCTGCCATGTGCTTTCTCATCTTCTGGCTAAATACAACAGTTCCTTTTGAGTCTGATTCCTCAATCTTTTCATCACCTTAGTGGAGCTTTTTCTAAATCTTCTTCAATTTCGCCCTATGCTCTATAAAATCCAGGGAGCCTGTGAGGGTTGGATAAATGTCTTGGGGAGTGCTCTTAACAGTGTTCCTTGGATCTTGGATGGCTGTGTCCAGGCTCCTTTTCTATCTTGTGCCTGGGTTTTCTCCATCTAGGAGAGAACAATACTGACCCCTGGTGAAATACAATGATAAAACTCCCTTCCATGAAGGAAGGAGAGAAGATGGGAGAAACTTCGGCATGGCCAGCTTGGGAAAATGGGGTGGGTAGAATCTGGACAAAGCACAGGAGCCTAGGGGGAGTGTCTGGGGTTGGAAACTGGAGAATGAGGAGGGAAGAGCATGGGGTTCATAACTGGAGGACATTAGTTTTTCGACCTCTGTCTGGCAAGTCTCCTACTGTCTCTGAGTATTGATTTCCTCCTCTGTAAAATTAGGGGATTGGGCTAAATCATTTCCGAGGTCTCCTCTTTCCCCTCCTCCTCCCCCTCCTCTATGAATTCCATCAGTGAAATAAGAGCTGCTGGGGGACAATACGTTCCCACTTAAAAAAGACAGGAGAGAGATGGAAGGAGGATGTTTGGGGAAAACATATCATTTCCTCTGTGAGCCTTTCAGCAGCAGGACAGGGTCAGTAAGCCTAGCCTGATTCTATGAATTCAGTCTTCTAAGACATCCAAACTGGCTATTAGCCTACTGGAACTGTGGGATTTTAAACTTGAAGGGACCTGAAGTGATTGTCTGGTCCAACCTGTTGATTTTACATGTGATGAAACTGAGGCCTAAAGAGGTAAAATGATTTGTCCAAGACCACACTACAGATCGATAGCTGAACTAGAACAAGAACTCAGGTGTAACCTTGTGGCTGAGAGTCAACAAGAAAGCCATGGTGGGGAGGAAGTAATGGCTTTAAAATAGCTTCCCTATGTACTGGGAGAAGGGGAAAAGGAGAGGTGGAAGGGGGCAAACTATCTCACATAAAAGGCAAGAAAAAGCTTCCACAGGGGAGAGGAAGAGGGGGAGGTGAAGGGGAGTGAGTAAACCTTACTCTCATCAGACAGAATTGGCTCAAAGTTGGAATAATCTACACACTCAATTGGGTATAGGAAGCTATCTTACCTTACAGGAAAGTAGGAAGGGAAAGAAATAAGAGGTGGGGGACAAACAGAAGGGAGGGCAGATTGGGGGAGTGGTTAATCAGAAGCAAAACACTTTTGAGGAGGGACAGGGTGAAGGAAAAGAGAAAATAAACGAGGAGGGAATAGGATGGAGGGAAATATAGTTAGTCTTTCACAACACGACTGTTATGGAAGTATTTTGCATGACTACACCTGTATAACCTATATCGAATTGCTTGCCTTCTCAATGAGGGGGGTGGAGTGGGGAGGGAGGAAGGGAGAGAATTTGGAACTTAAAGTTTTACAAATAAATGTTAAAATTATTTTTTACATATAATTGGGAAAATTAAAATACTAAACAAAAAATAAAAAAAACCTCTAAAAAATTAGCTTCCCTTCCCTCCCTTTCTTCCCTTCCCCCATTTATCCATCCACCAAAAAGCATTTATGAAGGACCTACTGAGTACCAAGAACTGTGCTAGGTCCCAGAAAGACGAAGGCAACAGTTCCTGCGCTCAAGGAGCTTCCATCGTATCAGGGAAGACACTTTCCACATGCACACATCCAAGTGTAGAATTCTAGCCCTCTGCCTCCTCTTTGGGGAAACTAACACATGGACTGCCTTCTTTATTAGGTGGCTGTAAGTAAGGCACGTGCGGTGCTATGGTTAGCAGCTCTTAATGTTCACCATCTCACAGTCGGTTTAGTGAGTCAGTTTCCCCTATGTGGTAAAGTCTATGTAGGGGCAGTAAAATGGCCCTGGAGATAAGGTAGTACGCTCTAATGGACAGAGCAATGGCTTTTGTCAGAGGATCTGGGCTTGAATGCTAGCTGAGAAGTAACACAATTACAGAAACTCAGAGCTGGAGGCCATGCAATCCAACAGGAACCAGATCCTTCTGACAACCTCTCTGAAGAGCGGTCCAGCTTTTGTTTTGTCTGAAGACCTCCTGTGAGGGGAAGCCTCCTATCACCCCAGCCAGTCAGTCAATAAGCATTTATTAAGTACCTACTACGTGCCAGGCTAGATGGCTCAGTGGATAGAGCCCTGGAGTCAGGGATACCTGAGATCAAATCTCACCTCAACTACTCACTAACTGTGTGATCTTGGACAAGTCATTTAACCTCTGTTTGCCTTAATCCACCTGAAGAAGGAAATGGCAAGTGACTCTGGTATCTTTGCCAAGAAAACCTCGAGTCATGAGGAATCAGACAGGACTAAACAAACAAAAAAACCATGCCAGGTGCTGCAATCTATTCCTCTGCTGGTCGGTTGGAACTGATACTAAATGTTTATTTACATTGTTTAAATCTGCTTCTGCAACGGGGGGTCTTCTGCTCCCAGGTTTGTGTTCTGTGGACAAACAGAATAAGCCCAATGCTTTTTGTGCTTCTGGACCTATTTCCTCTTGGGTAAAGTGAGACAGGTGGATACGATGCTTTGGGGGGGGGCATTCTTTTTCCGCTTTTCCCGGAGGGTCTATTTCTATCAATAGTCCAGTCCGCTCCTGCTTGATCGATCTTCTATCTAGCGCTGCAAGGGAACTTGGAGAAGGCCTTTCCCATCGAGGGGTTCCCCTCCCCCATTTTAGAGGTGAGGAAATCCAGATCCAGAGAGAAGCGAACTGTCCAAAGCGACCCAGGGGAGTAGACAATAGGGCTAGGATTTGAACCCGGGGCCACTGCCTCTTTCTTTCTTTTTTTCCTTTTTGATAGGCAATTGGGGTTAAGTGACTTGCCCGGGGTCACACAGGTAGTAAGTGCCAAGTGTTTGGTCTGAGGCCGCATTTGAACTCAGGTCCTCCTGACTTCAGGGCCAGCACTCTATCCAGTGAGCCACCTAGCTGCCCCGCCACGGCCTCTTTCACTGGAGTAAGCCGCCTCTTCATCAAAAGGCAGTGCAGTTCACGTTGCTGACCCTCAACTATACAAAAATGATGGCCAAACGTGGGCACATACCCCCTTGCTTTGGTTGGGCTTGCCCACCGTGCCGTTTCACGGGGGAAGGGGTGGGGGTGGCCGTCGGCCTTTTCTTTCGGGGGTGGTCTGTAATGTCTGGACACCACCCTGGATGGTGTCTGCGTGAGGAGGCCGAGAAGGGCCCTGCATGTGGAGTCCGGAGATGGGAGCTGTGGGCTCTGCCTGCGACCCCAGGCAAGCCTCTTCACCGCCTCCAGCTTCTGCCTCTGTAAAATGGGTCTCAGGACGCGGCGCTTCCCAGCCGACGTTAGCTCTTCAAGGGCTGAGGTTGTCTTCTGCCTTTCCTTGTAAACCCAGCGCTTAGCCTGACACCCAGTAGGAGGTTAATAAATGTTTGTGTGGCAGAGGGAGGGTGGCGACCGCTGCGGCGCGAATGACTGCCCTGGGTCGTGCCCCACCCCGTGCCGGCCTCCTAGCACGGCCGGCTTCTGGGCCCGTGCCCCCCCGCCCACGTGGAGCTTAGCCTGGGCAGAGCAGCGGGAGCCCCGCCCCCGTCAGGCCCTCCGTGACGTCACAAAGGGCTCTGCACCTCGCCTCTCCCGCCTCTGGTCCCCATCTCCTCTCCTTCCGCCCGCCTTCCGTCTCTATGGTCGCGGCCCCTGACTTCCTAGAGCGGACGCGGGCCCCGCCCGCCGCCCGCCCCCCGCCCGGGGCAGGACTTCCGGTTTCCTCGGAAGTGGCCCGAGACTCTGGCCGCCGGGGTCCCACGCTTCGCCTAAGTGAGTCCGTGTTGTTACCGGGGCGCCTGTGGATCCCGGGCCGGGAGTGTATGGGGGTAACCCGAACGTTTGGGTCTCCTGTGTGTGCCCTTCTTCCCCAAACGGCCCCTTCGCTGGGGGGGCGGGTACGGGAGGAGGCAGCAATGTCATGACACCTGCCGTGACCCCTGACCCACTGCCAGCGTAATCTCTGACCCTTGACCCTCCTTCCTCGACCAACCGTTTGGTCAGCACCTCATGGTGAGCCTCCGCTCCGCAAGCAGCTCCTGATCGTAACCCTTGACCTCCGTTCACCTCCGACCCTGCCCCCGAGGCGAAGATCCAAGCGACGCCCCTTCTGAAGTTGTTTGACCTCCCTGTTTGTTCTTAGGATCGCGAGTCTGCGGCCGGAAGGGACCTCAGAGGCCATCGGCTACAGAGGAGGAAACTGAGGCTCACCGAGGCTGAGTGACGTGCCCAAGAACGGCCGAATTTGAATCCAGGACTTCGGCTCGGAGATCCAGCCCTCTGGGCAAGCAGCCTTGATAGCAGGAGAGGGCCAGAGCTGGTAGGGACTCCAGACACTGTCCCGTCCGACCCTTTTCTTTCGCAGGTGAGCAGACTGAGGCCCAGAGAGCGGAAGTGTCTCTACTGGGCCTCAGCAATACAGCTTGTATTGACAGGTATTCTTGACCAGGGGTATACGAATTTGTTTTTCGAAAATGTTTTGATAACTGCCCATTATAATTGATTTCTTTGGTAAACCTGTGTTTACTATGCGTTACTATGCAAACTATGCGTTTGCAAACACTCTGAGCATTGGCTTCACCAAACTGACTCCCCCCGGGGTCCATGATACCAAACAGGTATGGTGAATCCAAAGCTGGCATAGGGACTGGGAAGTCCTGCCTCAGACAAATACTTTGAGACCCTGGGCAAGTCCCTTAATTTTTTAGTGTTCTAGGCCAGTGGTGTCAAACTCAAATAGGGATTGCTGTTTTACACTGATTGACTTAGAAAACTGCAAATTAACATTATCTGTGTTGTATTTTTATTTATCTTGTTAAACATTTCCCCAATTACATTTTAATCTGCTTCAGGGCATAAGTTTGACACCTAAGCTCTAGAAAGTTCTCTAAGATTATATATTATAAAGAAAATGCTGTGGACTGGTAGGGGGTGGGGGTAGGGTCCCTCATGTAGAAATTCCATGTCACAGCAGTAAAATCACTGTTCTTTAACTTGACACTACCTCTCTGCTGCACAGGGTGGTGATGAGGTTCCAATGAGATAATGGGTATGAGATGCATTAGAAATTGAACCCAGTAAGCATTTATGAAGTTCCAGCCCCTGGAAAGCAAGCTTCCCAAATGTCAGCTCTTGCTATTGCTGTCTAAGGTCACACAGCCCTTTAATGGGAAAGTCTGTGTTCCTTGGATTTTTAAGGCACGCAGGGATGGACTCATGGAAGGAAGGAGCTCAGGCCTTTGCTGTGCAGGACCGTCGTGCTAGAGTTCTTCAGGTTTGCAGTCTTGGTCAGAAATGCTAGCACTAAATCATCAAACAGAAAACGGCCAGGTCTCAGCCAGTCAGCAAAGTATTAGAAGTGCAAGGAACCAACACATGTAGTCCAGCCCCTTTATGTTATCGATGAAAAACTGAGGCCTGGAGAGAAGTGAGACTGACTGTTCCACCTAATCCCCAGGATACTTAACAACAACCCCCCACGTCTGTACTCAGTGGCGCTGGTCTTCTTGCTGTGGCTTCTTCACCGTTCTCCATCACCTCCCATTTCTGGGCCTTTTAGTTGCCCATGTCTATAATGCTTCCTCCTCCATCCCCATCCCTACCTCCATCTCCATCCTCTGGTTTCTCTGGCTTCCTTCAAGACTCAGATTCCTGCTTTTTAGAGACCTGTCATGATCCCCCTCACCCCTCCAGCTGCTTCCCTCCGAGATTATCTCCAGTTTATCCCGTAAATACCTCGTCTTCACATAATCGTTTGCGTATTGTCTCCCTCATTAGATGGTGAGGTCCTCAAGAGCCGGAACCATTCTTTTGTTTTTCTCTGTGCACGTAGCACAGTGCCTGGCAGGTAGTAACTGCTTAATAAATGTTTGGTGACTTCACTTGATAGCACCTCTTAGAGCTTGTGCTGTACTGGTACGTCTTTGAGAACTCGAGCGTCTCAGTGCCCAAAGGCACTGAAGGAAGACTTCAGGTCTCCAAGAAATCATTCACCAAGTAGTCGTAGGAACCCAGTGACAGGCTGCCTGGGGAGGACAGGACCGGTCCTGCTAAATGAGAATGGCTTGTTCCTCTGTTGACCGTGGAATGATGGCCTTTTCAGCTATAGCTGAAGATTATCTCCTGTGGCATGAAGGGACTGAATAGAGTTGGTGGAGGGAATTCGTCAGTGAAATACCAAATTCCTTCTTGCTGCTGTGTGGCAGTGGTGTCAGTTACATTGTAATCTGGGTCCTGTGGGAGTTGGGCCCTTGTTTCTCACAGCCCGTGCTAGAGAATTATAGGCTCTGGTGGGTCCCTTCAGTTTGGAACATGGGCTTGTGTCAGTCGGTCTGCTTGTTGATTAACTTGTCAGAAGGCAGCCTCGTTAGGTTGATGATGGTCATCACTGAAGGTTGGCCAGAATTTTTCTAGAGGTGGCACCTTGTGAAGCCATCTACTTAAGGCAAGAAGTTAATCAGATCTGCCTGGTTAGGATAGTACCCATATGGATGAAATTATGGCTCTGTTAACTAATAGTAGTAATAATTACACAATAGCTCCCCTTTTTTGTAGCATTTGACCATTTATAAAGATGTTCCCTTTTTAGAGCCTGGTTACAAGCATGGCCTGAAGAGGTTAAATTATATACCAGGAAGGACCAAGGTCGTGATTAGAACCCAGGGCCTTCGACACTGAGTGAACATACTTTTCATGTTGCATCAATTCCTAGCTGGCTTTAAACTGGGGTAGAAGATGGAGGGAAATGGGTCAAAGATCACCATCAAATCTTGGGGTGAGATCCCCTAAAGGGTAAATGGTTGCTGACAAGTTCTCTTTGCCTTCCTTCCACCACCCCAGGACCAAGGAAGCCAGGCACCACTGTGGTGTGAGGGACTGTGATGGATCCAGTTAGGGCCCAACAGCTGGCAGCTGAGCTGGAGGTAGAGATGATGGCCGACATGTACAACAGGTACTGAGAGAGATTCCCCACCCACCCACCCTGCCCCACCCTGCCCAAACCTGGCTCACCTGGCTCATATTTGCTAGACTGCAGGAACAAACCATGGTATTGCCTTGTGTGCTCCCATAAGGAGAAAGAAGCCTGTCTGTTGTGTGGTCTGAAGAGAGGCAGATGGTTCATTGCATCTCAGTGACCCAGTCTGTGGGGAGGGTCCCCTTCTCCCTTCTACTTCTGTATCTGCTTACGGGCTGTTTTAACTTCAGTGTGAATAAAGCCAATCCTAGTTGGAATAAACACACAAAATCTGAATGAAATCCCCCAAAATACAATTGGAAATTTATTCAGAATAAAAGCTTTGCAAATCAGTAGAAGTATACACAATTGGGTATATATGCAGGTGGGTTAGCGTTTTTTAAGTCCCAGTTGGTTGAAAACATCAGACTGTAAGCATTTCTTAGCGTCTAAGGTAGTGCCACAGTGTTGGGTTTGGGCAGAAGGGAAGGAAAGAATGGGATAGAATTCAGGGTGTGTGTGGCCGGGGGGGGGATTGGGCGAGTAATGACTGTTGATTTTTGTTTGGGGGGAAAGGAGGTGAAAAGAGGGTTCAGGGTTGAAACTTTGCACCATTGAGTGGGTTGTACTTACCGTGCGCCTGCCAGAGGCTATGATGGAATTGTTGGTGGGGCCACCACCAAGTGGAGTTGGGGTTCCTGAAGGTGTTGCAGAATGTTGAATGGACTGTGACTTTTCCCAGGATGACCAGTGCATGCCACCGGAAGTGTGTCCCTCCCCATTACAAGGAAGCCGAACTTTCCAAGGGTGAATCTGTGTGTCTGGATCGATGTGTCTCCAAGTACTTGGACATCCATGAGCGAATGGGCAAAAAACTGACAGAGCTGTCCATGCAGGATGAAGAGCTGATGAAGAGGATGCAGCAGGGCTCAGGGCCAGTATGAAGGCCCCCAGAGACAGTGAGCACCCAGCCCTGGACTGCAACCCTAACCCTTTTGCACTTGTCAATAAAAATATTGATGATTATATGTTCTGTTGGTGAGGAATGGGTTATTTCTACTATCCTTAGAGAGGACCCTGGAGCCTGGGGTTCGTTGGGAACTTGGTGTTGTTGATCTGTCCTGCTGTGACATGATCTCTTATAGGATATTGGCCAGGGACAGAATGTGTTTGAGAGCATGGAGGGGCCTCAGCATCCGTCTTTGTATCATTGTGTTGAGGCATCTAGGTACAGTGAAATGTCTGTGGAATGTGATCACCAGGTAATTGTGGGGTCAATAAAATGGAAGAGCTGATTTGGAGAGAGTGTGTAGAGTTTAGATTTCAAGGGTTTCCTGTGCATTCCATTTCTTTTTCCACTGTAATGGGTGGGAGGAGGCACTGGGGTACAGGTTCTGTCAGCAGATGGCGCTGTCAGCTCATCCAGAGCTTGGGCTTCTTTAGGCCTGGGAGAAGTGGGAGAATGGATATATTCCTCCCAGGATCATTGAGGTTTTAAAGCTCTAACTAGCTTCTCTGCTTAACCTAAGATGGTGAAGTGATATGTCTTTCCACTAGGTTGGTTCCTTATGTGATCTCTCGGGCAATTAATACATTTAAATGTTCTGATTTACATATTCTGGATTGGATACAAAAATGAATAAGGTTCATAGGATTAGGACTTCCAGGGACTTACTCTGTTCAAATCTGCCCATTATAGAGATATAGTTTAGGTCTACAAAGGGGAAGTGACTTGTCCCAGGTTACACTGGAAGTAAGTGGCCGAGAACCAGGATGAAAACCTGTAAATCTTTAACTCCGAATGGACAGCACCAGTTATCCCTGAGACCACAAGCTCTTGCCCTCAGGGAGCTTAGACTCTGGTAGAGGAGGAAAAGCTAAGAAGCAATTGTACTGAAATGGTCTGTGGATACTGCCCTGAGTGACAGAAACAAAATGACGTTGCAGTGGAGAAGAGTGAGCCACCCCAAATGTTACACGGTTTTCCCTCATGGTGGTCCAAGTTGGCCCTCAGCACTGTTTTTGAAGGGGTGCTTTGGAATATGACTCACCTGGAAGAGTGAAGAGTAATAATAATAGCCCATGGGTCATATATAGATATCTGTTCTGGCATGGCCAACTTCTGAGTTGACCCCAGGGAAGTTCCTGTTTTAGAAAGGTGAAAGAAAGAAACTTTCTGTGGTTGATGGTGTGAGAAAAGATCTGTTTGCTTTGCACCAGTAACCCTAACCTAGCACCTAACACTGGCAGGCATCATGTGATACTTCCAATATTAATTATATTGAAAAGTTTAAGGGATGTTGGGAAGGAAAGAGATTCAAGGGCTGAAAATGATATTTCCTTGGTTCATGGGAGGAGAGGAGTGTCCCCTCACCCCCAACAATTCCTGCATGAGGGCCATCTTCCCCACCTGAGGCCACTTTATTTTGCAAATGGGTGGAGCAGACTATTGACTTTTTTCTTGGGGGCCCAGAATTTAGGCTTCTACTGGGGTGTGCCCTGAATGGGTGAACGGTTTGGAGCTAGAGGGAAGGTCACGTGGCAGTGAAAGTGAACTGAGAAGGCAGAGAAGCATCTGAATGACTAATGAGCTCCCAGTCTCCTGGGGTAGGCTGGGAGGGCTCTGTGTGTGTGTGTGTGTGTGTGTGTGTGTGTGTGTACTCAGTGTCAATTCTCTAAGGTCCGATTGGTCAAATGTGGGGGATTGGGGACGGGTCCGGTCTCCCTGACATCGTTTTCAGAGGTGGGCTCCCATCGGCGTGTTGACTGCCTCTTAGCCCTGCTTGGACAGGATCTTTAAAAAGACAAGGTAGTTCTGCTGGCCTCCTCAGGGAGGGACAGCCTGGCTGGGGAACGGAGGCAGAGCGCAAGGAGACGAACAAGGGGGCGTTGGAGGCAGGACTCCAACTTTGGAACAACCCGACTGAAAAGAAGTGACGGGAAGGTGAGTGCCGGGACTCAGTGCGGGGAGTCGGGGTGGGCTGCCGGGCGGCTCCCGATGTGTACGACCCCCGCCCACCAGGCTGCAGGTCGACCCCGCCTTCTTTCTCTTTGCCCTGCGGGGTGGTCGGTCTCACCTCCCTTTGTCCTGTAGTTAACCTTATTTGTCTCGCACTGGAAAGCCAGGAGATCTGGGTTCGAATCCCATTTTGTCTGCTGCTTCTGAGCTGTGTGACTTTGGGCAAGGCCTTGTCCCTCTCTGGGTTTGGTTGCTCGATGTGACCTGGGGGGGGTAGGGTAGGGGGTGGGAGCCTTCCACCATCGGCTGCAGCCTCTTTTCTCTCATTTCTTCACCTTCCCTCTCCTCTCCCACCTCTGCCCTTTTAACCCTCCCTGGGCTGCTGTGTCCTCTCACCCGGCCTGTCCTGCCTGGTCAGCTCTATCCCAGGCCAGCCTCCTGCTGCTCCCCTCCCCACCCCCGTCCCCGCCCCGCACCGCCCCATAGTGTCCTGTCCCTCCCGCCCCACACTGGTGGCCCAGACTGGGGGAGTTTTCCTTTTCTGCTCGATTTCTCCGCCTTGCAAACACACACACACACACACACACACACACACACACACACACACGCACGCACGTCTTGTCTTTCTCGCCCTTATAAATTCAGTGGCTGACAGACTTCTGCCCTAGCCCCAAGCCCACCCCCCCCCCCACAGCGGCGTGGGGTGCCAGACCACGCAGGGGAGTCCACAGAGGGGTGAGTGGGGTTGAGGGGGGTGAGGAGAGCTGGGATGGGGGGAGGAAAGCTAGAGTAGGGGAGGAGGAGACAAGGAGCCCAAGTCGGGTCCCCATCCACGTGGCAGCTGCAGACTTAGCCGGGAAACGGAACTGTTGGGACACGGGTCTCAGAGGGGAGAGCAAGGGAGAGTTCCCTGGGTGGAGTGGGGGCTGTGGGGGGTGGGGAGAGGAAGGCGCTTGTAGTAGGGGAGGGGCACACGGGTGGGGACAGCTGACCTGGGCATCAGGGAACACACTTGGAGGAAGGTGCTGTAGCGAAGAGACAACAGGAAGAGGGGGCTGGGACCCTTCCACACTTTCCTTTCCTCTTTGTACTTGTCTTTTAGGGGTGCTTTTGGGAGAGGGAGTTGGAAGGCAGGGATGTGGGTGGTCCTAGCCCTCTCTCTGTCCCCTGTTGACCCTTGTGGACACTAGGCTGTTCATCCCACAAGGGGGGGTCAGCTGGTTTTCAAGGATTTGGGGAGATCTTACCATTCCTAGGGGGAGGAGGGTGGCAAGTTTCCAGAGGCCTGGGGAGACCCCATCATTCCTGAGGGGTGGGGAATGGCCGAGTGCCAGAAGCAGGCACGCAGGACTGCCTTTATCTCAGAAGGAGTCCCAAAGAGTTCCTTGTGGAGCCCTGACAGTGCCAATTCACCCCTGTCCTTACACTGGCACTGTCGGAGAGTCCTAGGACCAGAGTAAAAGCTCTTGAGGGTACCCATGTAGCCTCTGACTCTTTATCAGAAAGGAGGAAGGAAGCTCAGGCTGTCATCCGGGGTACTTACAGCCTGATCTCAGAGTTCCCCGTACTCACTGCCCTGTTCCTTGGCAGTCTAGAAACCAGCATGGCCCCCACACTCGCCCAGGCCTACCGGCGGCGATGGTGGATGGCCTGCACAGCCATGGTGGAGAACCTCTTCTTCTCTGCTGTACTGTTTGGCTGGGGCTCCCTGCTCATCATGCTTCAGAAGGAAGGCTTCTATTCCCACTTTTGCCCAGGTAAGTGGTGTGTTACCGCTGTTACCACAGTGACCAGATGGCTGGATTTAGAGTCAAGGGTCCTGGGTTCAAATGCCTACTCTCCTACTAATTTCCTGTGTAACCTTGGACAAGTCATTTAGCTAGATAGCTTCCAAGGTTCCTTCCAGCTCAAAATCTATAATCCTCTGATCTCCTTTAATCTTCATAAGATGACATTCCTCAGGAGCTGAGGGCAGGGAGGCTGAAGGGAAATGGGGACAAGTAAGGAGAGAAGTAGCATGATGGAGAGAGGAAGTGCTGGATTTAGAATCCTGAAGAGCTGAAGCCAAACCCTGCCTGAGAAATTTACCAAATGTGTGACCCTGGACAAATCACTTCACTACTCGTGGCCCCAGTTTCCTCATATGTAAAATGAGGGCTTTATGGCCTCTGAAGTCTCCTTTGGTTCTAAATCCATGATCCAACGAAGGGATCAGGAAGGAGGGCGTTGTAATAGGTCAGGGGTCTGGAGGCTGGAGGGCTAGTCTGGGCTTTGCTGGGTAAGTCACTTATTCTCTGAGCCCTCCCAAAAGAAGGTAAAGTGGCACAGTAGAGTCAGGTGGACCTGAGTTTGACTCTGGCCTCAGACACTTCCTAGCTGTGTGACCCTGGAAAAGTCATTTAACCCTGTTTGCCTCACTTTCTTCATCTGTCAGATGAGCTGGAGGAGGAAACAGCAAACCGCTCCATTATCTTTGCCAAGAAAGCCCCAAGTGGGGGGAAAAAAAAACCAAATGGGGTCACAAAGAGTCAGACACGACTAATGGAGTAAACCACAATAATATCTAGCTAGCATACCTTTATGGGGTGGTTGTGAGGGCCAATGCAGTTAGATATGGGACCGTGCTTTTGAAAAGCAATTCTGTTTGATTCAGATGTTAAGCCACTAGAACCAATCCCCCTTAGAGAAATAGATTTTATGTTTCTGTAAGACATATCAAGAAAACTAGACAGCCTTAGCTCCACCCCCCCCATTTCTAGCTGTGTGACCTTGTCCAAGTGACTTTTTTAGCTCTCTGAAATACCTCATGAAATGCCTCATGAAAAATGCAGCTAATAATATTGTACTACCTACCTCTTCTAATGCCTGAATGGCAGATTCATGGTAAATCTTACCAATTTTGGATTCAGTGCCCAAACATAGGAGCTCAGAGTATCTCACTGTAGCTTCAGGAGCAGGGGAAAATCTCAGTCTGGAAGTTTGATGTATTTCAGTTGCTCAGTTGAGAAGCTCAGGTAGGGACTGTGAATTTCAACACTTGTTAGGATGGGGCATTTGGACACCTGTCTTCTCAGTCACCCAGAGGATAAGGACTAGGCTAGGATCTAGGTGGGGTTGGTGGGTCGTGAAGCCTGATGATACTCTTAATAGTCTAGGAAGGGGAAGCATGTCCCCAGCAAAGAAGGGACTTTGGATACAGAGGAGCTGTGCTCTGAAAATCCACATGGACCAGCTAAGCTTATTAGGCCTGGCCCATCAGTCTCTCTCTCACTTTGCCCCTTCCCATGCTGGGACCACTTAGCAAGATACAGGAAAATGGACTTAGAGTGAAAAGACCTTGGCTCAGATCCCAGCTCTGACATTTATGAACTAAGTTACTTCCCTTCTCTGTGTGTCTGTTCCCTTATCTGTAGGATGACGGGGTTATACTAGGTGATCTCCAAGGTTCCATAGACTCTGACGGTCTATGCTCTAAAGGCCCTTTCAACTTTAAATCCTATGTTCATTTACATAGGCACCCTTTAGCTAGCTCTTCAATGGCTTCACATAATCATAGATTTAGATCTGGAAGGAAAGAACCTCAGAGACTGTCAAATCTAATTCCATTTTACATATGAGGAAACTGAGGTCTAGAGTCTTTAAGGCACTTGCCCTAGGTCATCCAGGTAGTAATAATGCAAGGGGGGATTTGAATCCAGATTCCCTGAGTCTGGAACCACATTACTTAGTACTGAACCTCTTCAGTCCAGGTCTGCTATAGTAGGGACCCTGCCCCTTGGATGTTGGGAAAAATAACTCCCTCTTCTCCCCCTGTTCCAAAGCCCCTGGAGAGAGAGGGGTGTGTGTGTGTGTGTGTGTGTGTGTGTGTGTGTGTGTGTGTGTATGTGTATGATAATCTTAATCTTAATCTTCCTCCTTTTAAGACTTCAACAGTACCCACCCTACGCCCTGGGAGTTCTGATTGTATTGCCCAAGCACTTTCTGGGGTTACAGGAGGAAAGAGCAGGTGGGAAAGGGGTGGAGACTTGCCTCTGACTCCCAGCACTAATTGCAGGGTGATAAGGGAAGAAGGAGGGATAGAGATTAGCACTGGCTGCCTGCCTGCAATGTTACTGCCAACTAGGGCCAGTGAGAGAGGGCAGATTGGGCAGGAGGGCTGGGTCTTGGGCTGTAGTGATAGGGGCCTAGGGAAAAATTTGGGCAGCTGGGAGTGTATATGGGCTGCAGGGCGTGTGTGTGTGTGTGTGTGTGTGTGTGTGTTGGGGAAAGGGGTAATGAGGAGAGAGTTTAGGAGAAGGGGGTAGAAGTGCCAGGGGTCCATTCCCCAGAGCAAAGTATGAGAATGTGTTCCCATGTCCCTGGTCCAAAGACACAGCTGCTGGGCTCTTTATAGCTCTCCTCACCTGATGCCTGATGTTCAGACACTCAGGCTCACCCCTTCTTCTGGTGCTCCTCTTCCTCATTCTTAAGACATTTGAGGATCCCCAGCCATGGGACAGAGGATGGAGCCACACTACTGCATGGAATGGAGCATGGGGACATTAGGAGGTGTAGTGCACCTCAGAGTGCCATGATCTGCTAGCGAGAGTATTTTTCCAGGTGCCAAGAGTTCTTGCTTTCCAGCTTTCTGACAAATTCCCTGTGTGACTTTGGGCACACTCATCCTCCTCTCCATGTCTATTTTTTATGTGTAGAATCTCCCTATCCTAACTCACACTGAGTGGAGAAAAGGAGATATGTTAAGAAGTAGAAAGCAGCATGGTCACAGAATTATGGGACGGTACCCGAGAGGTCATCTGGTCAGAGCCCCTCATTTTACAGATGAGGAAACGGAGACCCCAAGAAGGGAAGTGACTTGTCCAAAGCCATGAGGTCTTGAGAGGTGAGGGATGACATTCAAACCCGGGTCCTCTGACTCAGAACCTAGAATTTTTCCACCACGTCTTGCAGCTTCCCCAATAACACCGTAGGATGTTAGGTATCATTATTAGAGTCCCTTTTGTTCCTTTTCTTTTTAAAAAATATAATGGGTGCGATCAGGGGAACCCTGGTCTTGTTGTCTATCACTAGAATACACGCTATGGAGCTTACTTAGAAGGGCCTAGATCTGGGCAAGGTCCGTGGGCGTTCTCTAATCAGAGCTGATGTGATGATTATATTATATTCAGAAATGTATATAAACATCACTTCCTAATGACCCCCCAGCTTCCCCAATTTAGTCCTTCCTTGTTATTCTCCCGCCCTATCCGCCATCTTCATTTTTTGGAATGGCGCTTTCTCCCTGGGGCAATGCCATCACCCCAGAATTGGGGTCCGAGGCAGAAGGTGACTCTGTTACTCCGAATTTGGGGGAGGACGGGCGTGGTAGCATCCAAAATATAAGTCACCAACTCTTTATTAAGCACATGTGTGCCCAGCACTTTACTAGGTGGTAGAATGATACAGAAGGGATTAGGCTAGTGCTGCTTGACCTCAGGGCAGCTAGGTGGCAAAGTGCCTTGAGTTTTATCTTCATGAGTCCAAATCCAGCCTCAAAAACTTGCCAGCCGTGTGACCTTGGGCAAGTCACTTAATCCTGTTTGCCTCAGTTCCTCATCTGTAAAATGAGCCGGAAGGGCAACTAGATGGTTCACGAAGAGTCGGACATGACTGAAACTACTTAACAACAACAACATGAGCTGGAGAAGGAAATGGCAAACCACTCCGGTATCTTTGCCAAGAAAACCCCAGATGGGGTCACGAAGAGTGGAAGGCCACTGAAAAGCGATCAGACAAGTTTGCCCTCAGCAGGCCACACTGGAGGAACGGTGAGTGGAAGGCCAAAGCTGTAGATTTCAGCTTGACGGACGAAAGGTAAAAAACAGGGCAAGGAATCAGAACTGGCCCCAAGTGGAAGGCGTTGCCACTCGAAGCCTCCCTTCGTGAAAGCTCCTCAGTCTCAGCCTTAGCGAAGAAGGCACCCCTTCTTCAGATGGGCCCCGTGGGGGTTGCGCTCCGGGCCCTTCTGAGATCCCTTTGAGCTCGGAGATTCTGAAGTTCTGAGCTTGGTCTAGGTGGAATGATAAGGCAGGTAGCCACTCAAAAAAAAAAACACCAAAAAACAAACTTTAAGAACGCTTGTAGTGTAGGCATGCGTGCGTGTGTGTGTGTGTGTGTGTGTGGTGTGTGTGTGTGTGTGTGTGTGTGTGTGTGTTCCTGAGTGAGTGCTTCCAGGTGCATAAATATGGAGGGAGGGATCTGCTAGAGAGATGCCTGGCTGGAAGACAGGAGATTCAGATCAGCTGTCTTGCCTTTTCTGGGCCCCAATATGACTTCTTGCTCAGTCAGGTCAGATTCTTTGTGACCCCATTTAAGGTTTTCTTGGCAAAGATACTGGAGTGGTTTGCCATTTCCTTCTCCGGCTCATTTTTACAGATGAGGACACTGAAGCAAACAGAGTTAAGTGACTTGCCCAGGGTCACACAGCTAGGAAGTGTCTGAGGCCAGACAGATTGGCACTCTATCCACTTTGACCTAGCAATTTCCTTATCCTGCAAAGTGTGTGTGTGTGTGTGTGTGTGTGTGTGTGCGCGCGCGCGTACGCATGCACGTATGTGTGAAATCACACTTGAATGTTCTCTTCAGTTGCAATTAACATGAGCAGAGGTCTAAAAGTGGTTTCTAGCCCTCATGGTTTGGTTGCAACTCGCTTTGCTTGGCAGCGTTCAAACTCAGGAGCCTTATGCCTTAGTTTATGTCTCTTGGGCACTGGGGGTAGGGGGGTAGCAGGGTGGAGGAGGGAGATGTGGAATAATCCAAACTGAGCTGGTAAGAGCCAGTGTTTAAGTTCATGAAAAATATAACTGCCATTCAGACAGGAGAATCCTCATCTCTGCTGGTCAGAGCATTTTCTCCTCCACAGGAGCGCTGAGCCAAACTGACATCAGAGTCGTCTCGTATTTCCTTCTCTGTATATGCATGGTTCTCTCCAGAAGAAAGTCAGCTCTTTGGGGGCAGGGACTCTTTTCATTTTTGTCTTTGTGCCCTCAGTGCCGAGCACATAGTCAGTGCTTTAATGTTTCTTAAGTCTCCGAATGCCTCTTCATGTCTTCCCCAGAGAAGAATGGCACCAACAGTAGTGAGGGCCAGCATTCAGTCGAGCATCAGTGGCCCACCTGTGAGAGTCAGGAGGAAATGTTGAACCTGGGCTTCACCATCGGCTCCTTTGTTCTGAGCGCCACCACCTTGCCCCTGGGCATCCTCATGGACCGATTTGGGCCCCGACCTCTTCGCCTGGTTGGCAGGTAAAGAAGGGGAATGGCCACCACAGTCCAGGGGAGGGGGTCCTGGAGAGGACCTGGGAACAGAGACTCGTCCAAAGCTGTTCACAGAAGGCAGTGTGCTAAGCGTTGAGCACTTGGTCAGAAGGCCTGGATTTGAGCCTTTTCTCTACATAGGGTATGTGATGGTGAACAAGTCACTCACTCCACCTTTGTGTAGGGGTGTTCTTTCTTCTCTCTGAGCCTCAGTTATCTCAGCTGCAAAGTGGGATTAGTAATACCCATGCCTAATGTATGGGCTTCAGATATAGGCACAGTGATTGTGTCTGGGTTGATGACTGGACTGATATATTTCAAGGATGTTTGTCAACAGAAGGTTGGCTACCAGATGATTCTATTCAATTTAGCAAACATTTATTAACCTATTGTTGTCCTTAAGGACTTTATAATCTCTTAGGCAGGGTGAGGCATATACATAGATAACCCCTAAGTTGGAAAATGACACAAGGCAAAGGAAAGGTCAAAGAGAATTGCCGGACAGAAAGAGACAGGGAGGGAGCAATGAATTTTTGGCTTCTGTGATTCATGAAACTCTCTCTGAAGGCATGAAAGAGTTCCCACTGTCTTGGGGACAACTGATGAAATTAGTTATCTTTTCAAGCAGTACTTACCACAATGAACAATTAAGGATTTCTCAAGCCCTGCTACATGGAATACTCTGTTCTAGATGCTAGAGACAGAGAGAAGGAACTTCCTACTTTCAAGGTGCCTATAATTTAATAGAAGGGAATACAACATGTCCATGTTATAAATCCAGTCTGAGGAAGGGAGTTAGTTAAGTAGATAGAATCCTGGCTTGGGCACTTACTAACTGGGTGGTCCTGGGCAAGTCCTCATTTCTATAAAATTGGGATAATAATAACATTGTGTTGTTGTGAGGATCAAATGAGATAATATATGTAAAGTACTTTGTAAACCTTAAAGAGATACATAAATGCTATCCATCGATGATGGTGGTGGTGATGACAATAATGACAATGAAAAGAAAGGAGAGAGCAGACAAATGCTCCGTTTGAGGAGGGAGAGAATCCTTCCAACCTAACTTTAGGCAGGCAGTGGGTACAGTGGCTAGATAAGTTCAAATTGGGCCTCAGATACTTACTAGCTGTGTGATCCTGGGCAAGTCTCTTAACTCTGTTTGCCGCAGTTTCCTCATCTGCCAAAAGAGCCGGAGAAGGAAATGGCAAACCACTCCAGTATCTTTGCCAAGAAAATCCCAAATGGGATCAAGAAGAGTCAGACAAGACTGAACAACAACAAAGAGTCAGAGGACCAGAGTTCGAGTTCTGATTCTATCATTTACTACCTGCATGACATTGAGAAAGACATTTGGCTTCCTCAGGCCTCAGTCTCTCATCTGTTAAATAAAAGGATTGGACTAGAAAGGTCCCTTCTGACTCTAAATCCATGATCTTATGATCTCTCTGGCCCTTAGGTTCCTGTAAAATGGGAGGGAAGTTGGTCTGGATGATCTCCACTATCCCTTCCACCTCTAAAGAGAATGATCAAGTCAATTCACAAGCATTTATTAAGCACCTACTATAAGGTGCCATGCTTGGCACTGGGGTTACAAAGACAAAAATGAAATGGTCCCCGCTCTCAAGGAGCTTACATTCTATTAGTGGGAAGAAGAAAAAAACCAAATATATACACAGATAAGTCATCAGGGAGGGTCCTAGCAGCTGGGGGGGGGGGAAGGTAGCCCCTGAGCTGAACCTTAAAGAGGTTCTGAGGGGTTCCTAGGAAAAAAGAAGTAAGGAGAGAAAGCATTTCAGACATTGGGGAGAGTCTCTACAAAGTCATAGAGTGGGAGATGGAATGCCACATATAGTGAAGAACAGGCAGGTCAGCTGGAGTGTGAAATTCCTGAGGTAATGTGCAGTAAGGTGGTCTGCAGTCAGATGGGCTTGAAATGCCAGATAGAGAAGTTTGTATTTTATCCTAGGGGCACAAGGGGGCCACTTGGAGCTTCTTAAGTGGGGGAAGGGCAGTGACATGGTCAGACCTTTAGGAATATCACTGTGGCAGATGGATCAAATATAGGTGAGACTTGATTTGGGTGGATGGGGGGACAATTAGAAGACTAATGCCTTCCAATGGCAGAGTGACAAGTGATGACAACCTTAGGGACTCAATTTCAGTAAGGCGGGGTCACATGCTAGAAATATGTGAAGGCAGAATCACCCAGACTTGGCCTGATTGGGTATGTGGTGCTATGGAGAGTTGAAGACCAGACGCTGAGGTTTACAAGGTTTCGAGGGATGGGATCCTCAACAGAAACAGATAGTTAAGAAGCTACTTCAGGAGTGAGGTGTGAGGAGAATAAGTTATTTTGGTTGTGTGGTTTTGTTTTGTTTTGTTTTTAGGCTTTTGAGGTTAAATGACTTGCCCAGGATCACACAGCTAGTAAGTGTTCTTTGAGGCAGGATTTTAACTCAGGTCCCCGACTCCAGGGCTGGTGCTCTGTCCACTGCGCCACCTAGCTGCCCTAGTCGTCGTTGTTGTTGTTTTTTAAAGGCATGGGAATGGAATAGCAGAATTTATCTCTGTGATTCTCTTGGTATCCTTTCTTCCAAAACAAACCATCGTATTGATAGCATTTGTCTTGACATCACTTGCATTTCTAAGCATTCCGTCGCACCCACTTCCATCCGGAGAACCATCCCTTGTAACAGAGAAAAAGAAAGAAGAGAAAATAGAGAAGTAAGTCTGCTTTGGACAGCTAGTGATGGAGATGACCAGTAAGCATGTGGTAATGGGGGACTAGAGCGAAGGAGAAGGACTGTGGGTCTAGATTGATTTGTTAAAGCGGAAGAGTTGTATTGAGGAAAGCTTTTAGCAAACTGTAAACCATGATATAAGAATGAGGCTATCATCATCATCCAGGATTATTATCCCTCTCCACCATCTTTTACCACCCCGTTGTCTCCACAGCTCCAGCTTCGCAGCCTCCTGTGCACTGATGGCTCTGGCCTCTCAGAATCCCTTAGGTGAGATCCCTCTGAGGTCAGCCCTTCCCTATTCCTTTTCCCCAGGGCACAGTCCCACTTTTCCCCTTGCTATGGCCCCCCACCCTGGGAACCTAATATTGCAGATATCTGGAGGGAAAGCAGCCTAGGGGCTCTTGGGGTTGGGATGGCAAGCAGCACCTGTCCCACCCTCTCCACGTGCTGCCCCGACTTTGCTCTCACACCTAGCTCTCTCTGTATCCGGCCTCTAGTTTTGTCTCCGCTCATCTTTCTGGCCTTGTCTCTGAATGGCTTCGGTGGCATCTGTCTGACCTTCACTTCGCTCACTGTGAGTTCTGGGCACTCGCCGGGAGCTGCCGGCGGTGATGGGGTACAGCTTAGAAGGGGAGTCAAGGGCAGAGTGCAGTTGCGCCTAGGTGTGGTGGGGGACGAGAGCCCGAGGGAGCAGACCTTTGACGTGTGTCTGCCCAGATGTGGTGGTGATGTGTGGGGGAGGGTTGGGGGACGGGAGGAGTGGCGGTGGTACCGTGTGCTGGGTCGAGGGGGGGTGTCTGTGGGGGTCAGCGAGGCAGCGCTCAGGCTGAGGGGGCTCAGCCTAGGCCATGTTTATCTGTGTGGTTTTGGCTCTTCCGGGTGCTTTGGGCGGACTCTCTCCCACCCCGAAGGGGTAGCGTTTCACTCCTGCCCCGGGACATTGCACAACTCCCAGGAATGAGAAATGCCGCCTCCCTTTCGCTCCCTGGGCGTGAGGGGCATGAAGCCAAAGGCACCCAGACTGGCCTTTTCGTGCGCCTTCGTCTCCGTCCCTTCTTAGCTCCTACTCCCCTCTGCCTCCCGGGCACAAGATTGGGTGCTTTCCTCCTTCCCTCCTTTCCCTCTTCCCACCTTTCTTCCTTCCCTTTTTCTTTACTTTTTCACCCCCCACCCCCACCTTACTGCTCTCTGGCTCCTTCCTCTCCCGGTCCACATCCTCTCCCCTCCCCCTTTCTCTTCTCAATCCCTGTTCCTTCCCCCAGGTCCCGACTCTAGGGGTCCAGCGCAATCCCAGTATCCTCCCCTGAGGGCAGGAGGAGGAAGCCCTTATCCTGGGCCAGGAAACTCTGCCTGATAACTGGCTCCTGCATCAGGCCCCCTGTGGCTCACCCCCCCCCCCGCTCCCCCGGCCCCCCATCGCGGTGAGCCGCTGACCAATGGAAGGACTGGACAGCCCTCCCTGCTGCTGCCGGGCCCCGCCCCCGTCTCCCCTCCCTCCTCCACCACTCCTCCCTCTCCCTCCCTTGCACCCGCCGCGGTTTCGGGTGTGTTGAGACAGCTTGTGCCTCCCGACCCACTGTTTGCTAAAGTCCGTAAGCCAACTGGAAGCCAGGACTGGCCCTCCCTCCCCCTCTGGGGAAGCCTCAAGCTGGCCATCCCCTTATGCTGAGAGACATGGGTCCTCCTTTTTGGGACTTTGGCACCCTTCCTTGATACCCCTGGCAGCTGGCCTCTCAGATACAGGGAACAAGGGGACATTTGCCCCAGAGTGAGTAGCCAGTTTACCACCATTTCCTTTCCCAAGGCCCTGGAGCTCCCAGGTCTTTAGCTTTTAGGCTAGACCACCCTCTCCCAGCCTTTTTCATGGAAAGGCCCCCAGAGCCTGATCTAGGGGAGAAGGGAAGGAGGGAGAGAGAGCAGGTTGAAAAGACACCGTGATTTTGTTCTCCGCTTCCCCCCGGGGCCTGGCTGGACTTGAATTGAGCGAAACACGTCATTAATTATTTCTTTGGTGGTGAACCTGCCCTAAGGTCCTTCTCCCATTCATTGCCTGTTGGCGGCTTGGAGGTGACCCTGAGTTGTTTCAGGCGGTACCATGGTGCCCATGGGGTGCAAGCTCTGGGAGGGGTGGGGAGAGGTGTTGAGATCTGCAGGAACAGAGGGAGTATCATCAGAAGTGCTTAAACTCTGGGTTAGGTTTCTAGCCTGAGCACCTCCATCAGAGTCCTAGCCTCCTTTTCCTGGGCCTGGGTAAGGGACTCACTCACTCCCTAAGGGCAGAACCAGTGTCAAAGTGGCCGTTTTGGATTCTATGTCAGGACAAGCTTCCTAATAAACGGGGCTATCAAAATGCTTTTTGGGGAGCTCACACTGCACCCCACCCCCTTCAGCTCTTCAGGCAGAGGCTGGCTGGCCACTTTTTGTTTTTTTTAGGTGTGGGGAGTGGGATATTGTAGAGGGATTGTCATTCAGGTATGGTTTGTGCTCTGTGACCCCCCAGGCCCCTTCCAACTTTGAGATTCTGTGAATTTCTCACCTTTTCCTAGACTTTACAAAGACCACTCCCTCCTTCATTCTGGCATACCCACGTTTCCAGTAATTTCACTGATCCCACATTAGTTACATTTATATTCATGTCTCCCTGATAAGGTTTGAGAGATGACCCAGGCTCCTTGGGATTTGGGAGAGCTGGCTTCCTTTTATCACCAATATATTGGGAAGGCTCACCTTACCTGATTCTATGTGAATTCCTGTTAATCCAATCAGCCTGACCTAACCTGGTGTGCTGGGTACGGAAGAGTACGCAGCAGCTTCTCCTTTTTCCTCCCACTCTGTCTCATGGTGCTATGATGCTATAAATTCCCCTTCTTGCCTTCCCATCCCTTCCTGGGCCCTTTCACTGTCCCTTCTGTCAGGTCTGTGCAGAAGGTTTGGCAGGTGGGAGACTTCCCCTCCAGGCTGGGCTCCCTATAGCAGCAGGTGGGATTGCTGGTTTGTGTGTATATGTATGTGCATTGGGTGTTGGCCTGGTAATAGTGTTAGGGCCCGAATCTTGGAATCTCTGAGTTGGAAAGGACCCTTAAGACTGCTTGGTTTGGCCCAGCCCAAGAGTCTTGTCATAGGCTCAGGAATACTAAGTCAACCCTCCACTGGCCCTTCGATGCTGAGATGACATGTGTAGAGGCCTTAGGGATAAAGGAAGCTAGAAACCAGGTAGAGCATCACTGAGGGATGGCAGAACTGGGAGTCGGGAGACATGGGATTCCATCTCATCTCTGTTGTCCTTCAGCTGGTGCCATTCAGCAAATGATTGTATTTCTCTGGGTCTCATTTGTCAAGTGAAAGAGGTACCCTCAATGACCTTTCAGGTCCTTTCTATTTCGGAATCCTGGGATGGTCATGAATGTCTGAGATTGCCTCCAGCTCTCAGGATTTGTGATTCTCCTCATGGAGGGAGCCTCTAATAACCTGCTTCATCTATGCATTTTTTCCCCTCAGTTGCCCAACATATTTGGAAACCTTCAATCCACAATCATGTCCCTAATGATCGGCTCCTATGCTTCATCTGCCATCACATTCCCTGGAATTAAGGTACAGTCAGCCCCCTCCAGCAGGCTGGGGTGGGGTGGGATGAGCTGTGCCTGTTATTCCTGCCCTCAGGGAAGAGCTGGGATAGGGGCTGCTATCTCTGTTTACAGGACTTCTAGGGTTCAAAGATCAGAGGCCCCCTCCACACACCATTTAGAGAGACTGTGGTTTGATGGGGAAAAAAAAGAGTATTGGACTAGAAACCAAGCAACATAGGGTAGTGGAAAAAGCACTCAGCTTGAAGACTTGAATGTGAATCCCAGTTGGGATTCACTGGGCAAGTCACAGCCATTAGCAGTATCGTTTTTCTTCATCCCTCAAATCTGGACACTATGTGCAGTGACTGTGATACTGACACTGGGTAGTTGAGAGGGAAGTACTTTGACAGCCTCATCATTTTCTTAGTCTCTAACTCCTTTGTTGCTCTTTCTTCTGTCTTCTGACTCTGGTGTCTCATGCTGCAGCTGATCTATGATGCTGGGGTGTCCTTTGTGGTCATCATGTTCACCTGGTCTGCCCTGGCCTGTCTCATTTTCATCAACTGTGCCCTCAACTGGCCCAGTGAAGGCTTCCCTGCCCCAGAGGAGGCCAATTACATGTAAGAGTGTGTGTGTGAATGTGTGTGTGTGTGTGTGTGTGTGTGTGTGTGTGTGTGTGTGTGTGTGTGTATGGCTGGCTACAGCTGGGAAGAGAAGAACAAAGCCTGTTCTTTCTCCCTGTCCTGGAAAGAAGGTTGGGAGGAAGACTCACTGGGTTTGAGAGGCAGTGATTGGGCCCTGGATTCACTGCACTCCACTGGACATCAGGATGGAAGTACTGGTTCTGTCACTTGCTGGTAGTGTGACTTTGGGCAAGTCACTTCCTCTTTCCAAGCCTCAGTTTCTCCAACTCTAAATTGAAGGGATTGGACTAGAAGAGCTTCAGGGTCCTGTCCAAATAGAAATCCCCTGATCCCTGTGGAAGGGAAGACAGGTTTCTCTTTCTGAAAGGCCAGCCAAGCATAAACATATAAAAACCACTTCAGTTCCTAATGTGCTCTCTGCAGAATCCCTGAGTACCAAGTATAGGCATCTGAATTGGGAGTAGTGGGCTTAGTTGGACTGCAAACTCATATGAGTTATCAGTGTGCTTGGTGTAAGCTCTTTGAGGACAGGGGCTATTTCTTTTTTACCGCCACATCCATAGTGCCTGGCACAGAGTGGGAGTTTAATGAATACTTGTTCAGTGAACAAATGCATATGGCAGCCTCCCAAGAGCTAATGTGATCTCGGGCTACATTAGGAAAGGCGAAGTTTCTAGGAATTCGAAGGTGATGTATGCCTCTGAATGACTCCCTGGTCAGACTGCATCAGCAGGGTTATGTTTAGTTCTGGGTACCACATCTTAGGAAGGACATTGATGAGATGGCCATGATTGAGGAAGGCGATCAGCTAATGAAGGGTCTTGAGTCCATACCATATGATGGACAGTTCAAGGAACTGGGGATATTTAGACATGAGAAGAGGAGATTTAGTGGGAAAATGATAGCTGTCCTTAAGTATTTGAAAAGTGGTAGAAATGGAGGAGCTAGATGGTGTTGTGGGTAGAGCACCAGTCCTGGAGTCAGAAGGACCTGAGGTCAAATCCAGCCTCAGATACTTACTAGCTGTGACCCTGGACAAGTCACTTAACCCTGATTGCCTCATAAAAAGGAAAGAAATGGAAGAGGGATTGGAAGTGTTCTCTTTGCCCTCTAAATGTGAAATCAGGAGCAATTGGTAGGAGGTACTGAGGCAAATTTATTCTCTCTTTAAAGAAAAAAACTTCCTAACTAGTAATACTGCCCCAAACTGAAAGAAATGGCTGCCTAGGGCTAGGAAGATCTGGGTTCAAGGCCTGTCTGCTGGCTATGTGATCCTTCGCCAATCACTTAAATGTCTCAGGGTCCTAGACAGTGAATGCTCTAAGATAGGAAGCTACAGGGGTGCCGATCTGCACTGGCACAAGGAGGTCCATAGTACAGTGAAATCATAGGTGCAGTCTCTGCCCCCCATTGCAGACTGGAGTGGACAGCCTTGACAGTTGGTGGGTTCCCCTTCTCTGGAGGTCTTCAAGCAGAGATTGGATGGCCACTTGTGGAAATGTTATGGTGGTAATTCCTTGGTCGGCATGGGTTTGATCAACTGGCCTTGTAGCTGCTGAGTTCCCTTACAGCTGTGTGATATTCTGTGTGAATCTGGAATGAGGGACAGCTTCTTAGAGGAAGAAGGTTCCAGATGCCACAGGCTCGAATCTCCCATGTTCTCTGTCCCTTGTTCCCTCCAGGAAAAAGATCAAGGTGAATGGGCTGGCCTTAGACCACAAGGTGACTGGTGATCGTCCTCATGTCCACGTCACTACCACGAGTCAGCAACTGAGCCAGAAGACCCCAGATGTACAGGAAGAAAAGGAGTTCTTTTCATTATCTCAAGAGGTGGAAGGCCCCGTGGCTGCCACTCCTGAGAGTGAGTGTCAGACCCCCCCCACCCCTCCCCAGGTCATATCCAAGAGCTGAGTCCCTGGAGATTCAGGCTGCAGGGACCCGCTGTTGGATTACAGGATTGTGCATGGATGCTGGGAAGGGGTTGGGTGGGTGGGGTCTCCCAGACACTGAGACAAAGCCTTTGGGCGTCGTCAGTATAGCTCTTGGCAGCTGCCACTTTCCCCAGCCCCCTGCAATCCCAGGGCCTCTTGCATCACTGGACTCTGGTCACAGTCTCTGGGAGTGGGCACCTTAGCGCCTAGCTTGATGGGTCCCTCTGCTGGTGGACAGTAGGAGCTGCACTCGTGCCACTGCCCTTGTTTCTGGGCTAGAGTAAGATGGGAAAAGGGAAAAGCCAAAATGCTAGAGGAATAGCAGGAGGGAGAAAACACTTCCACCTTGGGGAGAGGGAAGAGTGATGGAGGAAGGAAGAGAAAGGAGAGGCTTCGTGATAGAGGCGGACCTGGAAGGACAAGCAGGGTTGGCATTCCAGACATGAGGACCTGGCTGCACGGATATCAGGTGGGAGGAATTGCCTCAAAGACAAATTGTCCAAGGACCACCAGGGAGGTGTCCAGATGCTTCTTTTTGGCCTGTGTGTAGGACTTACACGCGCTAAGGCAGGAGGCAGGGAAAGGAAGAGATGGAAGATCAGGACTTGAAGGCAGGTGGGGGGCGGAGATCCTGCCATCTGGGTTCAGGGAGGGGCTCCCCTCTTCTTGTTGCAGAATCTGTCCCCTTTCGGAAAAGCCTCTTTTCCCCCCTATTTCTCTGGAGTCTCCTTACCATGGGTATGACCCAACTTCGGGTGATCTTCTACATGGCCTCCATGAACAAGATGCTGGAGTTCTTGATAACTGGTGGCCAAAAGCTGGGTAAGGATTTCTTCTGGGAAGGAGGGAGGATATAGGAAAAGACACGCTGGGTGAGGGGAAGGGGTGCTCATCCCTCTGTTCAATACTCTGTGTTTATGTCTCTCTTTCTGTCTTCTCCCCATTCCCAACTGTCCACAGAGACAGAGAAGGAGGAATATGATATGAAGGAGCAAGGTATGTGGTCTCCAGTGGGGTAAGAGGACATGGGGCTATCAGAATCTTATATGTCCATGAAGCCACAGCTGTCAGAGCTAGAGGAGATTCTTAGACCCTAGAAAGTCAGAGCTAGAGGGAATCTTAGAACCTCAAATATCAGAGCGAGACAGGGCCTTGGAAGGTAAAAGGGCAGAGACAGAAGGTCTCCTGCCAACCATCTTGGACAGCTCTTACATTTTACAGAAGACAGTGTTGAGCTTACTCCGTGTATCAGCTGCATCGGCTCTCCCACCCAGTTCTAAGGATAGCCTCCTAGCCTTAGAAGTACCTTGAGATCCTTGAGGATTTGGGCGTCTCAGTCAGATCAGGGAAAGGGCCTTTCAGAGATTTCTTGCTCCTCTCCTTTGCCCTGCCAGGGGAGAGTCGCCTCAGGCAGAGCAGACAGTGCCTGCCGGAGCGCATCCTCATTGACATCTCCTCATCTCACTTTTCCTCTTGCCGGCGCCAGTTGGGTTCTACTCCTCCGTCTTTGGTGCCATGCAGCTGCTGTGTCTCCTCACCTGTCCTTTAATTGGCTACATCATGGACTGGCGAATCAAGGAATGTGTTGACGCCCCTAGTGAGGCCCGCATCCCAGAAGTCGCCAGGTAACCCCGGAGAAGGGCAGTCTTATCTGGAGTTGGGGTGGGATGGATTTGACTGCTGGAGAGCTCCCATGGATAACTCTGCTAGCAAAGAGATTATGTCCTTTATCCCTGGACCACTCTTGCAAAGGATTGGTCAGGCAGGAGGCCCAACAGGAACAGCCCAAAAGGCCAGTTGGAGCTGGCCCTTTGCCAACTTTGCCCAGGGCTAATGAAGTCTTTATCCTGTGCTTCTCTTGCTGGTGGGGTCCCATTTTGTCCAGGGCTTCTTGTTTTCACCCCACTCCCACTTCCTTCTTTGTGTGGGATCCTCCCATCCTGGGCTTTATCTGGACAAGGCCTAGGATGGAGGAGTAAGGAGCCAGCTCTAGGGCACTTCTGCCTGCCAGGCTGGGTCAGTGGCAGATAACCTGATGAGCTTCCTTGGTTCCGTCATGGCAGCCCAGAGGAAAGAATGGGTAGGCCATTGCTATGCCTATCCAACCCCTAGTCAGAGAAGTAGGTGGATCTCCAGAGCCCAGGGTGACTCTTTGATCTTGACAGGGATGGTATTGCTAAGCAGGGGACTAGAATTCGTTATGGAAAGATCCAGAAGCTCACCAATGCTATCTACGCCTTTCTTTTGACCAACACTCTGCTTGTGGTCTTTGGGATCACCTGCCTCATTCACAGCTTACACTTGCAGGTAACCTTATCTACTACCCTTACCCTGCCCCATCCCTGGACTGTTACCTACCTTTACTTCCTGCCTTCTTCATGGAATGCTATGGGCCAACTCCTTACAGTTCCTTTTCTAGCACTCAGCCTGGGTGTGAGCAGGCATGGGGGATCCTGAAAAAGACCCGATGCAGGGAAAGTAGGGTTGGAAGGCCTGGGTTTGAATCCTGGCTTTCTTACTTGTTGCTTTTGTGACCAAGGGCGAGTCACTTCAGCAGTATGGGCCTCCCATTCCTTATCTGATAAATGAGGGGCATAGATTTATGATAACAGCAGCAACAACAATAATTATAAACACAAACCTGGAATAGGGGATCTAAATCACATGGGGACAAGATGAGGTACTCAAAGGAGTTGGCTGGCTCCCCACTAGCCAGGGAAGAAATGTATCCAGGACACACTTTCACGGTTAATTTACATGACTAACATTTCCTCCTTCACTTTCTTAAGTCTAAACAATCAACAAAACAAATAAACCAAAGCCTAATTTGTAATGTTTGTCCTTTTTTTTTTTTTTAAAGTGAGGCAACTGGGGTTAAGTGACTTGCCCAGAGTCACACAGCTAGAAAGTATGATGTGTCTGAGGCCGTAATTTGAACTCGGTCTTCCTGACTCCAGGGCTGGTGCTCTGTCCACTGCCTCCACCTAGCAGCCCCCAAGGTGTAAACGCTCACTTTGAAAATTTAGCAATTGGCTCTGAGATCTGGCACACCCCTTGGGTACAAATCATCCCCATCAACCTACCTGCTCCTAGAGTGTACCAAAGATGCTTTCAGTGAGCTTACAGAGGATGAGTTTACATCCTAATAACTTTTAATCTCCTGCAAAAAAAGGACAAATTGACTTTCGTGTCCTTATCACTTCCCTCCAGGACTCTTTCCACTGTCCATCCCCCTTAGCTGCCTTTGATTGACAGATTTCCACCTCGTTACTTTGGGGGCCCCGTGGGGCATGGACCAGAGAGGGCCAAGCAGCCGGAGCAATAATCGGAGTTAGCACTTCTTTGGTGCTCCAAGGTGTGCAAAGCGATTTACATAGAGTAACTCATTGAATTTGCTTAGGAAATCATTGCTAGAGTTCAGGTGGGAGGTGCTGAAGACCAGAACGAGTGGGAGCTACTTCAGCTCCCTGGCTGAGTCACTTTAAGACTGGAGGTATCACCCGCTTTCCCTTCCCAATGGGGAGGTTTCTTTACATCCTCATCATGGGGCATGTCAGTTCCAAGGGGAATGTCTCTTTTGGACTTGTTTGGGCTAGGAGTGCACAGGCAGAGTGCCACCATTGCCACCAGTTTCCCTCCCCAAGAATCTCAGCTTTAACACAACTTTGTTAAACGAAACAAACCAAACCAAACCTATCTCTCTTCTTCTCCATTTCTTGTTGCCAGCTTTTATCCTTCATCCTACACACAGTGATTCGAGGCTTCTTCCACTCTGCCTGTGGGGGACTCTATGCTGCTGTGTAAGTCTCTGGGGCTGAACCCCTGGGGTAGAATACAGAGAAGAGTGGCTTTGGGGATCTGGATTTGGCTCCAACCCCTGTTCTTTACCACCTTTATGTTACTAGGCTGCTGTCTTCAGCTTCCTGGGCCTCAGTTTCCTTATCTGTAAAGTGGACCAGAAGAGCTTTCTGGTCTCCTTTAATGTTCATCATCTCATGAGCTGGGGTATATTCCACTAATCCCTGTTCCCCCTGCAGGTAGAATTTTAGCTCATAGAATTTCAGAGTTTTGCTGATCTAAATAGAACTCCCAGTTCAGGATTCAGAACGTTTGGTGGGTGTCGTGGGACCCCTTAGAGACATTACTTTTGTGGCCATGTGAAGCATCCATCGGAGAGGGGAAAAACTTATAGCAGGTAGAACACCTCTTATCTTAGAAGCTTGAGGACTCACTCTCAGAATAATATTTTTAAATGGATAAAATATAATGCACAAGATGACAAAGGAAGCCAATTTTATTCAAATATATGTGGCAAAATATTAAAAACCAAGTACATTGAGTCCCTAGGTTAAGAGCCTACCTCCTAATTCAGGAATGGTTTTACCTCTGCTAGTCTTTGCTAGTCATGGGAAGCTCAGGACCTCTTTTCACATCCCTTGCTCAATAGCTAGAGTTGATCCCTAGGTCCTATGCTGAGCTAAATGCCTATGCTGAGATACAATTTTGCATCCTGCTTGTTCTCCTGTTATGGGCCACGGTTCTGCCTTTTGGAGGAACATTGAACAAAGTCTTCTGTACAACAGACAATCCTTCATATATTAGAAGACCACTGCCTCCCGTTAACTTCTCTTCTCCAGATTAAATATTGCTGTTCGGTTATTTCAGATTCTTCTTGACTCCGTTTGGATTCCTTTTTTTTTTTTTAAGGCAATTGGGGTTAAGTGACTTGCTCATGGTCACACAGCTAGTATCTGTCAAGTGTTTGGTCTGAGGTAGGATTTGAACTCAGGTCCTCCTGACTTCAGGGCCGGTGCTGTATTCACTGGGTCACCTAGCTGCCCCATTTGGGGTTTTCTTGACAAAGATAATGAATGGAGTGGTTGGCATTTCCTTCTCCAGACTATTTTACAGATGAGGAAACTGAGGCAAATAGGGCTAAGTGACTTGCCCAGGGTCACTCATCTAGTGGATGTCTGAGGCCATATTTGAACTCAAGTTGCCCTAAACATTCCTACCTCCTTCAAATGACCATAATTTAGCTGTCACTGTCTTGCTGTTCTCCATAATGTTGGGGTATGTGTGTGTCTCTGTTGTACTGTAAGAGAGAATGCGTCATGAATCTGGGGCTTTGGGCCCCTTTAATCGACAGGTTTCCTTCTAATCACTTTGGGACCCTGACTGGCTTGCAGTCCACCATCAGTGCTATATTTGCTCTTTTGCAACAGCCCCTTTTCATGGTGATGTTGGGACCTTTACACGGAGACCCTTTCTGGGTAAGAGTGGGCATTGGGCCCCTGGTGGGGAGCGGGCTGATGAAGGAGGGGAGGGCTGAAGAGTTGAAGGAAGGGCTGTAGCCTTTCACCCCCTCTGGCCCTCCTCCTCAGGGGCTGAGGGAGAGGTTCAGGTATTGCTGGGTTTGATGACAGAGTGGAAAGAGTTCTGGATCTGAAGAGTCTGAAGACTTGAGTTCCACTGCCACAGCTTGCTTTTTATGAAGCCTTGGGGAAATTGTTTCTCTTCTTTTCCACTTGTACTAAAAATACGTTTGGATTGGGCGGCCTTTAAGACTTGCCAATTGTCAACTAGTCCAACCGCTACTTCGTTGTTCAGATGGAAAAACTGAGGTCCAGGGAAAGGAAGTGAACTGTCCAAGGTCACACAAAGAAACAGGAGCAGAGCTGGGTTTTGAATCCAGGCCTTCTTCAGTCAAGTCTGGCAGACTTGCCGCCGTATCATGCTGTATCTCTGCCTGATGAATGCCCCCTCTTTCCCTTCCCTCAGGTGAATTTGGGTCTGCTCTTCTTCTCCCTCCTGGGATACCTGCTGCCCTCCTACCTCTTCTTCTATCGAGCGAAGCTGAAGAAAAGGTTCCACTCCTGGAAGGCTTCGGAGGTGTACCGTTTTCAGGAAACAGTTGCCTAGTTGGGGGAAAGAATGCCCCCACTCGGTATTCCCAGGGAGAACAGGAGGAACTGCCCCAGCTTGGAGTTTCTACCTGCAACATATGCACGTAGCCACGGGACATGGATTTATAAATACATGAGTTCTATTTTTGTAGGAACTTGCAAAAAAGTCAAAACCAAAAAAGAAAAAACCCAAAAAACTCAAACCAAAAAAAAAACCCCAAAAAACCAAAGCACCCCACAACCACCAAAAGGAAAAAAAAAACCCACACAGAAATGCTCTGCTGATGGAGGCCAGGCTAGAGGGCTTCATTAGCAGATCCAAGGGGGAAAGACTTGTTTTCTTTTTCTCTTGAAACCACATGGCCGCCTAAGGCTAGGGATAGCTGTTGCTCTATGTGGATAGAGGAGGCAGCCTGGTGACAGACATTTCTGGGGACGAGAGCCATAGGGTGGCCTCCCGCCCCCTGCACAGGGACAGTAGGGTTGCGTCCAGAATGGGCATCTGGGCCAGAGCCTAGAAGGGGAGCCTGACTTTGATGGTGGGAGGGCAGGTTCCCTCCTTGTCGCCACTGCTGTGGCTGCTGCCACCGTGGTTGGCACGCTGGAAATAAAAAGGGAAGCGAGAGATGCTTGCGTATGTACGTGCCTCAGGGCAGAGCTGCTACGTGGGAACTTTCCACGCACAGTCATTCCCCCCTTTTTCCCACCGCTCTCACTCCCCCCCAAACTCTTTGGCATTAAATGGGACACAGTCCCAGCTGAGCCCTGAACTCAAGAGTGTACAAATGCCTTGGGTGCCAGCCTGTGCCCCTCAGGGCTCTGTCTGGCTCCTCCTCGCCTTGTTCTCTCCCCATCACTCACTGTGATAGGGACAGCTTGGAAAATTGTTCAGATCCTGAGCCTTTCCCTCTCAAGCAGGAAGTATTGCATCCCAGGCTTGGGAGGTTTCCTTATGTAAAGTCATGGAGTTAGGAAGGGAATAATCACACAGAGGCCAGGTTGACCGGATCGTAGAGTCGTGAAAGACAGGGATGTATAATAAGAGAGGTGGGCTGGACCTTTAAATGCCAAGGCCTAAGAGGTTTGCATTTTATCCGAGATCCAAGATGGAGCCACTGAAGCTTCTCGGTCAGGAGAGAAACATGATCTGATCTGTGGTTTGGCAGCTCTGTAGGAGCTAGATTTGAAAGGGGAAGGGCTTGAAGTAGGTACATCATTTTGGAGGTTATTGCAAGAGTTCAAACTGCAGGTGATGAAGGTCTGAAACAGGATGGTGTCCAAGTCAGTGGAGATACAGGGAGGAATGGGAGAGGTATTAGTGAGGGAGAATGGCAAGACTTGGCAATTGATTGGGGGAAGGAAGAGCCCCTTCCCTCACAAATTTTAGATTCTACTGAAAGGTCTGGCATGGTGGATAGAGCATGGGGCTTGGAGTCAGGAAGACCTGGGTTTACATCCTACCTCAGACACTAGCTTTGTGCCCTAGGACAAGTTACTTAACTTTTCTGTGCCTCAGTTTCCTCATCTGTAAAATGAGGGAACTGGACTTTATGACCTCTAAGTTTCCTTTCAGATCTAAATCTTTAAGCCTGTGGATGAATAAGTGTGTGTATATATATATGTGTGTGTATATATATGTGTGTATATATATGTGTGTATATATGTGTATATATATATATACACACACACACACATATACATACATATATATTATGAGGATGTACATATAATATATACATCTGATCTTCATGATATATGTACATACAGTTTTAGGGTGGAGAGATCACCAACCATAAAGGAGTACAAATAAAGACTTCCTGTAGGAGGTGGTACATGAGCTGAGCCTTGAAGGAAGCTAACTATTCTAAGAGGATGAAGTGAGGAATCATGTCTTCCAGGCAAGGACCATAGCCTATGCCAAGGTATGGAGCTGGGGTATGGTTAAAAACCAACTAGCCTAGTTTAGTTCAGCTGAAATTACAGCATGTAAAGGGGGTGGGGCAATGTGTAGCAAGTCTGGAAAGGTAAGCAGGAGCCAAGTTGTGAAGGGTGTCAAAGGCCAAGCTCAGATGGTTATTTTTTAAATCTTTTTTGCTTTTTTGGCAAGGCAATCGGGGTTAAGTGACTTACCCAGGGTCACACAGCTAGTAAGTGTCAAGTGTCTGAGGCCAAATTTGAACTCAGGTCCTCCTGACTCCAAGGCCAGAGCTCTATCCACTGTACCACCTAGCTGTGCCTTATTTTTTGTTAATCTTAAAAGCAGTAGGGACCTCTTCCTGCCCCCCCCAAAAAGGTGACAGTAGGTCTCTGGGAGGCAGAGGTGGGACAAGGATTTGAGACAGGTTCCAGGGGTGGGGAACCTACAGCCTCAAGGCTACATGTGGCCCTATAGGTCCTCAAGTGCAGCCCTTTGAACTCAAGTTTGGATTCAGTGGCCTCGAGGCTGCGGGTTCCCTTCCTCTGGTTAGACATTTCATTCTCTGTGCATCACTGCTCAGCTGTCAGCAAATGCTGCTACTGCTGCTAATAAGAATGAATAAATATAGCCCTTTGAGGCTTGCAAAGTGCTTTACATAGCTTCTCACTGGATCCTCACGATGACCCTAAGAGTGAAGTGCTATTATTATCTTCATTTTACCGATGAGGGAACAGAAAGAGCTTAAGTGACTTGCCCAGTGTCAGTCAGTCGATACACATTTATGAAGGACTGTATGTCAGGCACTGTGTTAAGCACGAAGGATACAAAAAGAGGCAAAAGACAGTCCCTGCCCTCAAGAAGCTCACAGTCCAAGTATACAATTGTTATTTGTCCTTCGTTCTTGAAGAGGGCCATGACATCAGGGAAGTGATGCCATGACATTCAAGTGAATTGGATTTAAATGAGGGAGGGCTATGCAAAGTCACTGGCTCACAGGATAAATTGGAAATAGACAAAGGCACTAGAAGTAAAAGGGGTTTCAAAAGGCTTTCTGTTGAAGTCAATATTTTATTTGGGACAATGAAGGAAGCTAGGGAAGCCAGTAGGTGAAGATGAGGAGGGAAAGCATTCCAAGCATGAAGGACAGCCAGAGAAAATCAAGAGATGGAGTGTGGGTCACAGCTAAAACGTATTTGAGACAGAATTTGAACTCAGGTCTTCCTATCTCCAATTCCAGCACCACTTGCATTACATCTAGCTACTGCAAATGAAGAGATTGGATTCATCATGGCATAAGTACTTATGGGTAATAAAAATGGAATATTCTGTCACTAAAATATGCAAGTTTACCCCCACATCACATTTAAAAGCTCTGCCTTTAGAGTGGTGTCACCTAGGAAGCCCCTTTCCTTGACAACCCCTCTTGCCTGCTCAGGTTAAAGGTTCTGCTACTTTTTATTTATCTGTTTATTCATTCATTAGTTTGTTTATTCGTTTATTCATTCACTTACTTATTGGCTAGCATTTATATAGCACTTTAAGGTTTGCAAAGCACTTTACATGTATTATCTCATTTGATTCCATCAACAAACCCCTGAAGCTGGGGCTATTATTCCCATTTCACAAATAAGGAAACCGAAGAAATGAGAAGTTGTGACTCCTTTTCTTATGACCTTGGGCAAGTGGTTTCCCGGCTCAGGGTCTCAGATGCCTCTTCTGACAGAAGTTGGAGTAGATGAGATGGATTCTAAACGCCCTTTCAGCTCAGAACTGGACAGCCTTGATCAAACAGGCTGGTCCCATCCCTTGAATACCAGCTCCGCGGTCACAATGGCCAGAGGGTAAGCACTCTTCACCTTCCCTTCCTCAGAGCGCGCGCACACACACATACACACACATGCACGCAAATGCCTTTCTGGCATTTTCACTTGCATGTGGCGTAGTCTAATCTAGGCTTACGGAGGATACTGAGGCAGAGCTGTTGAGGTGATGGAGAGTAGGGGCAAGGGCGGGGATGGGGATGTCTAAGATTACGTGCAGACTTCTCCCTCTGGGGTCGGGTTCCCAGATAAATGTGTGTGTGTCTCGGAGGAGGGGGTGGTCCTGGGAGCTGCTACCTCCCTTCTCAGCCAGAGGAAGAATGTGACTATGAGAAGATCTTAGGGCTGTGCTTGGAGGCAGGATACAACCCGCTCCTGGGATCTTTTGGCACCTCCTGACAGCTCCAATCTTTTAGGGCTGGAGGCTGAGGAGGGACTATGGACAGCGGCCTGGAAGCCGCGCCCTACTGAGGGACTCTGTGTGCCCAGCAGGCGGCGCTGTGGAGCCGCGGAGGAGCTCACTCTTCAGCCTTTCCGCGACTCTCGGGACCCACTCCTGGGGCTCACTTCTGCATAGTCCTTGCCTGAGGGACTAGTCTAGCCCGAGAGAATGAAAAAGGGACTCACTCAGCCCTTCCCTCTTCATCAGCCCTCGGGAAGGAAGGGCATTTAGAGAGGAAGTACGGAAGTGAAAGGAGGCAACCCTCTCGGGAGGGTCTCCCTCCCAACGCTCAGGCCTGTTGGAGTTTGGGGAGGGGGCTGAGCAGGGGCGGGATGGAGCGAGAGCCGTGTTTGTCGCTGCGGAAAGGAACAGATGGCTGAGAAGGGGAAACTGTGCGTGGGGAAGGGGAGGGAATGCGGGGGCTGGAAAACGAGGAACACGGAATTTCGACGCCCAGCGTCTCCCAGGAGAAGCCCCCTCCTCCATCTCCACCCTCCCTGAAAAGATGAGTGGGTCGGGCCGGCTAGCATCCTCCTAGGAAACATCTCTAAGCCCCACTCCTGCCCCCACCTTTTGGGATCCCCCTACCCTACCCACACTCTCTGACTGACTCCTTTGAGAAACAAGCTTGTTATCTGAGTAAAGGTTTCACAATTATACGACCTAGCTTCGAAGTTTAACTCCGTGTGGGCTTGGGCAAGTCATTTCCCTTCCTCTAGGCCTCAGTTTCCTCTTGTAAACTGTGGGGGTTGGACCAGATAATTTTCGAGTTCCTTTCTACCTCTAAACCCTAGGATCCCATTACGCTCTAGGCGGGCGCCTGGTCAGCGAAGCCAGCAGCGAGTTCAAAGACCCAGGACCCTAAGGGTTAATGGGGCCGGCTGGGAGGTGGGGGCTGTGGGTGGGAAGCTGGCTTACTGAAGCTGGGAACCAGCTCAGGGATCGCAAATAGCAAAAGGAAAACGTGTTAATTGGAACTTTATGCAGATGAATTGGAGCTAAGAGCTGGGGGGGGGGGCTGCGGGGGGAGAGAAGGCAGAGAAAAGATGGGGGTGGGGGAGAGGTCATATGGGAGGAGGAAGGGGCATGTGAAGGGGGCTTGTATCTCTCCCCAGGAGAAGTGAGTCTAAAGGTAGGCAGGAATTTTCTGTCCAGGGGAATATGTGTGTGTGTGTGTGTGTGTGTACCGTTTTTGAGTCTATAGACACATAGGCATGTAGCTGGGGACGTGTGATACCATACATATACATAGTAAATGAGATTATGGGAAAGCGGTTTGTAAACTGTAATGTGTTATACAAATGCAAATTAACGTTCTGTGTACATAGTGTGACCATATATGATCTGGACGAGAATATGTATATGGGTGTGAGGGCTGATTCGGACACCACTGCTCCTTACTTGCTGTGAGCCGTCTGTGCAGGGGCACCTCTCCTGCCCCAAGGCTCAGTGACTGAATGCTAGGCTTGTTCTTCCAAATCTGATTCAGCTGGCAGCACCCCATCCCTTCCCCACCCCTCTCTGGCTCTTTCTTCTGTCTGCCACCATGTTTCTCTTTGCTTCCTCTCAGCCTCTTTCTCTTCTCTCCATCATTTCCCTACTTTTACCTCCTTCTCCTGAGTCTTTATTTCATAACCCAACCCCTCTCCCCCAAGGACTCCACCTCTTTTCACTCCAATATTAATAGTCCCTTTATTCTTTTCAGTCGTGTCCAGCCCGTTACCCCATTCGGGGTTTTCTTGGCAAATATACTGGATCAGTTTGCTATTTCCTTCTGTAGCTCATTTTACAGATGAGGAAACTGAGGCAAATGGGTTAAGTGGCTTGCCCAGAGTTACATAGCTAGGAAGTGTCTGAATCCAGATTTGAACTCAGGAAAAGTCTTCCTAATTCCAAACCTAGCTGCCCCCTAGCAGTCCTTAGGAAGTTGCAAATAGGAAACCAGAAACATCTTCCCCAATTTGTTTTCTCTGATTCCCCATTGCCCCCAGAGGCCATCCCACCTTTGAGAATGTGGAGACAATCAGCCTACGCTTTCCCAGTTATCCATATATTGAGATCTGGAAGGGATCCATCCCATGCCCAATAGCACAGTATCATAAATTCAAAGTTCAAAGGCACCAAAGAGATCATATAATTTGGCTCTCTCCAAAAAGGTTTAAGTCACTTGCAAAAAGTCATGCAGGTAGTAGTAAGTGACAGAGCTGGGATTCCAACCCTGGTTCTTGCCTCTTTGCTCCTGGCCTTTGCTAGCATCCTCCTTTCCCTGGTTCCTTCCATCCTCTGCCTGCTGGTGACGGTCTCTGTCTGCTTTTTGGTGTGTCTGTCTGTCCCTGGTTCTCTGTTCTTTGCCATCTGTCTCCATGGGCCTTCCCCCCCCTTTCTTGCTTTCTTTTTACTCTTCAAGCTCCCCTCCCCTGCATCTCTTTTTCTTTCTCTCATTGCCACTCTTTCCTATCTTTCCCTAGTTTCTCCTTTCTCCTACTCCAACTTTCCTCCTCGTGAATCGCAGAGCAAAAGAGGGGTCACGCTCTGAGCTGCATACTTAACCCCTGGGGTATCTTTTGGGGTCACCTCACCTCCCTTCTCTCTGCCAGAGGCCACCTTTAAAGAAGGGAGGCAGGCAGGGCTTGAGCAGGAAATAATTAGAACCGCAGAGATTATACAGTACTCTAGAACTGAGAGAGAGTGGGGGAGAAGAGGAGGAGGGGAAGGAATGTGGAGGGCAGCTGCTCTAGTCAGATCCAAAGCAGGCCTCCTGAAACTCCTTAATTTTAGGTCACTAGGTAATTCTCAAGGTCAATTCTGCTCCCACCCCCTTTTCTCTGCCTCCTCCTCCTCTAAAAAAATACCCCCCTCCAAAAGTAAAAGTTACCCAGCATGCCCCTGCGCAGATGTCCTCTTGTCCTTAGGGGCTCTTCCCTCCCCCTACCCCACCCCCAAAGGTCATACCTGTACAAAGACACAGAACTGGGCTCAGGTTTCTGGAACATCTGACAGGTCTGGGTGGAAGTATGAAACATTTATGTGGAAAGATAACCCCGGCCTAGCCCCAGGGCCGCCACCTGTGCTGTTCCTAAACTAGTGTCTCCTTTCACAGCAGAAGGCTGAACTTTTCTCCATTGACAATCTGGGAGCCCCCAGCCTTTCCTGCTGTCTTTGGGTTTCTGAGTAGGGAAGGGACTTCTGTATGTGTGTGTGTGTGGTGGGGGGTTTCTTTATGATGTGTGGCCCTCAGCAACTCATTTCTATTCTCTCAGACTTCACTTTTCTGTAGAATGGGCAATAATACTATTTAAATTGTGAAACTTGCAGACTTGAGAAGTGTTGGGCATTTATCTGGTTTCTGGGAGTAAGAATCCCAGGAAACAGCCTAAAGCAGGCCCTCCTCTCTCTGTGAATATCTAATAGCCTTATGGGTTTAAGAGCTCTACCCCATAAGCTGGTTTATCTCTCTCAGTCCTGACTTCTTTCACCCTGGGTGCCTCTAACAGATGCTCACCCTCAGCCTTAGAGTGTCTGTGTAGGGGACAGGGGTTTGGATTCTTTTCTTGGGGCTGCAGTGAGGAAGTTAGGAAATACTGCTCTGGGGTGTGTGTGAGGGCCTTCTTTGTGCAGGTTTGAAGTCCAGGGTCATTTTTGAGAATTGCCTCCATTTTAGAGATCTGTTGTCAGGAAGGAGGGAGAGAGGAAGAACCCCCTAGCAACAAGGAGTGAGTGGGTAGTTGGGGAGCTTAGTAGGGCTTTTTGGGGAAAGGTGAAAGGTGGTGGTATTTATGGGATATTTGGACCTATCCCAAGCGTATCTAACTAGAACAGAGGGTTTGCAGTGGGAGATAAGGTTAGAAAGGCAGATGGGATTATGGCCTCAAATGCCACGATAAGTTTGGGTTTTGAGCTGCAAACAAAAGGTAATCATTGTCATTTTTGAGTGACAATGAAAATGTCTCCTTTTAAAATTCTGTGACTGATGCTTCTAGAACAGGCATGCGGAACTTGTGGCCTTGAGGCCACATGAGGCTCTCTAGGTCCTCAAGGGCAGCCTTTTGACTGAATCCAAATTTAGTCAAAGGGCTGCACATGAGGACCTAGAGGGCCACATGTGGCCTTGAGGCCAAAGGTTCCCTACCCCTGTTCTGGAAGCTTAATCTGGTTAGGGAGAGCCGGGGAAATATACTACTATCCTTTCCCACTTAGGCTGCTAGGCGATGTACTGGATAGAGTGCTGGACCTGGAGTCAAGAAGACTTGAATTCAAATCCAGCTAACTGTGTGACCCTAGGCAAGTCACTTAAATGTTGTCTGCCTCAGTTTCCTCCATCGTAAGATGGAGATAATAACAGCTCCAACCCTCCAGGGCTGCTGGGGAGGATCAAATGAGCCTGGCACACAGTAGAAGCTTAATAAAATGCTTATTCCATCCCCCTTTCATTAGAAATGTGGGAGACCATGAATATAGAATGTTGAGTAAACTACCCAAAGATACCAATGTGTCTGTTTCACTTAACTGTGATTCCCCCCCTTCCCCCTTTTTACAAAGACAAACTCATGGTTGGGCTAGGAGGAAATATGGGTGCGTATCCAGAAGTTATTTTGATGTGAAAACAAAAGGCATTACATTTTTGTTTAATGGAAAAAAGACTGATCTGACGATTAGAATTATTTGTTTTTGTGTCTCACCCCCCCAACTTGACTGGGAGCTCCTTGAAGTCAGGGACGTGTTAGTTAAACATTGACTATCCCCCCCTCCCCTAGTGCCTAGTAGAGTGCTCTGAACATCCACAGTGCCAATTATCTGTCAGTGGATGAATGAATGAATTAATGAATGGTGGTGAGCAGGATGAATTGGAGATGGAAGAGTCTTTGGGCGAGGTAAGGAGACCAGTGAAGGTCCTGCATCAGAATGGTGGAAGCCTTGGAGCAGAGCGGGGTATTTTAGTGTGCTGAAAGAGCTGGTCTTGGCACTGGAGGACCTAGTGTCCAGACTCCCCTCTGCTAAGTGGTTGGATAACCTCGAATGGCTCGCTTCCCCTCTCTGCATCTCAGTTTCCTCAGCTGTAAAGGGGAGAGAAGGAGGCTGGACTAGATGAGCTCTATATTAAACGCATGCTTCCATGGTGGAGGCTGTGGCTGTGAGTCTTCCACAGGGTTGGGGGTGGGACTAAGAAGCCAAGAGCCTATGTGTCCCCATTGTAGCTGTGCACGTAGATGTGGGTGCAGTATCTCTGGGTGTGGTCTCTGCTTGGATATGAGAGCAGCTGGGCAGGTGGGCGTGTGTGTGATTTGGGGGATGCATATCTGTTTTGTGCCCTGTTGGGGATCTATGGGCTTGCACACATGCTGTGGGTCATCTCTGGGAGTGCTTCTGTGTTTGGGCACGTGCCACAGCCCATTATGGGTGTCTGTGTGTCCGTCTGTGCTGGTTGTGTGGTGGGGGGGGCTGGGGAGCCAATGCCTACAGCCTCCTTCCTGAAACTGTCTTGCTCACTCATCTTGCTCTCTCGGCTGTTCTGAAATAGCATCTGGACCAAAGGCCCATGAATTTTTCACAAGGATAATTACATGGCCTGGGAAGGCTGGCTGTGATTTGCCAGCACCTGCCCTCCTCTGGTTCATGGTGCAGCTCAACAACCTCACACCTACCTGTCTCCATCTTGAGCCCTCCCTCCCCCAAATACCTGTACTGTCCATGGTCCCAGGTTCAGGATTCATTCTTATTCTCAGCCTTCCTGTCCTAAAGCAAACCAAACATCTTAGCTTAGTTAGCACCCAAAGACAATGTTCTCAGAGAAAGCCCTGGAGTGGAAGTTAGAAGATCTGGGTTTTCTGCCTCTAACTCACTGTGTGACATTGGATATGTCATTTCCCTTGATCTCCAAGGTCCCTTGCAGCACTTTTCTGCTTTTTCACTTCTAAAGTCTTTTCTAGCTCCGATATTCCATGTTCTAAGTTCCCTTCCAGCTCTAACATTGTAGGCATTGTTTTAAAGTCCTTTCTGGCCCTAATATTCTGTGTCCTGTGTTCAAAGTCTCCATCCAGACCTGACATTCAGAATTGTATGTTTGAAAGTCCCTTTGCTTCTCTAACCTTGCAAGTTTTACAATTCGTTTCAGCCCAACATTCTGGGTTCTATGTTAGAAGAACTTTCTCATTTCTCATATTCTATGTTCTAAGATCCTTTCCAGTTCTAACATTCTGGGTTCTATGTTCAGCATAGCACTGTGTATTCCAGCAACCCAAATGAGAGTCTAGGTCATGAAGATCTGAGCTAGGGGCCAAACTTGACCTACTTCCCAACCCTGAGCTCTCCCAGCTGTAGCTTGTTCCATCTCTAGGTCCCTACCTTGTCCCTACTCACTCTTCTTAAACTCAATCTCAGCACCCAACCCCATGAATTTATATCCTTAACCTCTGTTTAGCTAAGTCCTAATCCAGCTACAACAGCACAGTCCACATTAAGCCAGGGCTACAACCCCCTAAGCCTCCTTCTTTTAGCTCCATCAATCAGAATATCTGACTCTATTCCCTCAGACCCTGCTCCCCTCCCCCTCCTCCAGCCTGAAGTTCAAAACTTTCAGGATGTTTCCTCCATGTGAACATTCCATTCTCTTATCCAGTGCACATAAATCACAACTTCTTCACACCTTAGTATCTGGCCTCGGTGAGCAGTTGGGGCCCAAGGACCCCTGTTACCCTGTAGGCAACCTTGTGATAAGCTCTTCTGGTTCTCAGCTGAAGGGATTACAATCCTTAACTAGAGTCTTACTATTAACCTTTCCATCTTAGTTATGACCTGCCAGACCTGGTGCTGTGTTAGGAGCCAATGACCAGTCCGTGCTATCTATGAGATACTTCTGTGGCATTCCCCCCAAATCAAGATCAATCCTTCAAGACAGACTAACCCTAACCCTAACCTTCCAGTCTTCCTAACCAAAACAACTCTCAGTCCTAGTTTCCTACCTTTGACCTTCTTGCCATGGAACAAGATTTCTTGCCCTAACTTCCTTTCCAATGATGCCCTCAATATCCCACACTGTGACACCCCAAAATCTCACATCTCTTGTTCTTGGACCTACATGATACCATGAATTCCAGAGGGACAAGAGGAGGCCCAAGCCATTGTCCAAATGTGAAGTGCTCCCCAACTCTTAGCCTGGAGGGGAGAAGGATTTAGAGCCATCTTGCTTATTACTCACTTCTACCAAGGGACTTTAACCTGAGTTCCAGGAATTTGTGTTTTTAAAACATTTTTAACCATTACTTCAATATAATTGGATTCCTTTGTAATTCCATATATTTTACTTAATGCCTTTAAAAATATGATTCTGTGAAGAGGTCCATAGGCTTTCCCAGACTGATAGCCAAAGGGATCTATGACAGTGAAAAGTTTAAGAACCTCTGGTCTAGCCTGTCCGGCTAATAGGTCACTCAATCTGGCTTGTCTTTTAGCGCTACCCACCATGCAAGAAAGCCTAATCGTGGCTTAATCAAAGGAGCTTTGCAATAGCCTCAAAACTGTTTCCCTGCCTCTGCAGTCCTTCCTCCCTGCTACTGACAAATAAGCAGCCCTAACCCATAGGCTCACCATGTCATCTTTGTGCTCCAGAAGTTTCAGTGGCTTCTTGTCTTTAGTATAAAATATGGACCCCTCTTGTTTAGCACTGGAAGTTCTCCATCACTTACTCCAACCTAGCTTTCCAGACTGATTACACAGTCCTCTTCCCTCCACCCTTGTACTCTGTGTCTGAGCCAAACTGACCAATTTGCTGTTTCCCATGCATTGCCTTCTACCTCCCAGTTATGTGCTCTCTGGGAGGCCATCTCCTATGCCTGCACCGCTCTCCTTCATGACTTTGGCTTCTTGCTCCCTTCATGGGTCAACCAACGTGCCACCTCCTACAAGAGGCCCTACCAGAGCCCCTCAGCTGTGCTCCTCACCTCTAAAATACCTGGGTATTTATTTTCTATATATGTAGTATTTACTTACCCATGCACCTGGGCTTTCCCCACAATGAAATGTCATTTCCTCCAGGGAAGGAGCTGCTCAAATTTACCTTCATAACCCCATTGCCTAGCACAGTGCCTGGCATACAGTAGGAGCTTAATTAATTAGGATTTAGTTTAACTTAATTTAATTAAGAAGGAGCTTGGTCAATTGTTGAATGGAATGATGAGAAGCACAAGGATGGCATTTCTGCCCATACTCTATTATAGAGCATTTCTCCATTATATATTTCATATATATATATGTATGTATATATATATATGTTATATATTTATTATTGCTTATAGCAGAAGGATCAGGCATTGAAATATGAGAAAATTTATTGTCAGCCAAGCTGCCTTCCTCAGCCTTACCTCCCTGATAGAATGCAAGTTCCTTGAGGACAGACATGACTTCACTTTTGCTTTTGTATTGTCAGGGCCTAGTAAGGGTCCTGTCACACAGTAGGTGCTTAATGAGGCTTCTTGATTATTGATTTGGGCCAGGTGTCATGGGCTGATGTAAGACTTTGCCCACTTCAATCCACATAAAGAAGGAATAGTCATTTAAGGAGTAAGCTTCCCATGTGTTGGGAGAAGTATTCTGACTTCCTCCCCCCACAACAGAGTTGGGAAATACATTCATGTGGCTTCAGCCCCTTCTCTTTGGTGGGCACCAGCTCCTCAGTCCCAACCAAGTTTAATGTCTAGATAGTAAAGATTTTCTTCCTGTTCCCCAAGTCTTCCTGACTTTCGTGGAGGCATCTTTCCTTTCTTGGAAGGATTCTAAACTTTGGATGCAGAGTCAGAGAACCTGGGTTCAGTCCTGGCTTGGTTGCCCCTTAGGTGACCCTGGATCTGAGGTGGTTTTTACAATAGCTCTAGATTCTTAGAGGACCCTGGGTTCAGGTCCTGACTCTACTCTTTACCACTCGTGAGAACCTGCCTCTCTTGGTCTGTTTCCTTATCTGTAAAATGAAAGGGTAAGAGTAGATGATCTAGAGATGCCTTTGTATCTCAGAATCCTAGGCTTCAAGGATCTATGACAGTCTACCCCTTGGGGACTAAAAGTGAAGGAGTCCCATAGACATATCTAAAATAATATAATTTTTTAATAAATTTGTTTTCAAACAATTTTTTGTTCTTTGCCGCATGGGGGCATGGTGGAGAAGAAAGGTCTCCGGGGGGGGCCCTCACCCCCAAAAAATGTCCAGGAGAGATGGATGGGGAAAACTTCCCTTCCTTCTCAGGAGTTCGGGGAGGGCCAGGAGAAGCTAGAGCCTTAGAGGTCATCCCTTGCCAGGGTTAGAGTGGCCTTCTTTGGGGTACTACCCAATAGTGTTTTTTGATGGGGATTCAGGGCAGGTCTTTGTCCAGCCTGTAGGTACTCTAGGAACTCTAACCCACTGGATACATCCAGTTGATAGAGACAGCTCTGAAAACTAACTATGCCTTCCCTCAAGTAATATTCTGGCCCCCAAGGGCCCAAAGGTGGATTTGTGAGCAGCCTAATCCCAGCCCTGGGAAGAGGAGGGGGGAGCTAAGGGCTGGGGTTAGGGGTGAAGACTGAGGGGGAATGCTCATATTAAGCACTCTGGGGATGAGAGCAGGGAATGGAGGAAGGATGATGTCCCTTGGAAGAGTGTCTTGGAAGGGGTGGGGACAGGGAATGAGTCAGTGAGAAGGCAGCAGCAGAAAGGAGGGCAGTGATCTCTGAAGGGATGGAGGCAGGAGGTCATCTAGACCAGCATTACCTCTTGGACTCTATCCTTGGCTGCCCTCCTGCCACTCCCTACCCTCTCAAGCATCAGCCTGCCCATCCAGGGCCATAGGGGACCAGCAACAAGACGAAGAACAAAGGGCTGGGCAGACCGTGGTGCTGGGAAGGGCCTCCGGAGTCCAGCGAGGGGGGGCAGGCTGGGCCAGGGCACGCTTCTCCCCTCCTCCGGTCCTCACCCCCATAGCCACCCCAATAGTCTTCTTCCGTGGGCGTGTCACCACCTTGGGGCCCCCTGGGGTCTTCAGCCGGCAAGTCCCGGTATAAGGTAGAGGGATCCACAGGGGGGGCTCCCCCAGCTTCGCCCACCCCATACAGGTGGTTGGAGGAACTGTTGCCACGGGCACGGCCACCTGGTCGGGTGGGAGCAGCCGGGGGACAGGCCTCAAAGTCCGATTCCCGGAGGGCCCGCAGGTCACGGCCCTGGCGCTCAGGAGGGGTGGCACAGGTAACGTCTGAGCTGGAGACCCGGGCCCTCTGAAACCAGGCCCAGAGAGGGCGGGCACGGCAGTCACATGCCCAGGGGTTGTCATTGAGCCTCAGGAACTCCAGGGCAGGTAGGTCGGCCAGAGCCTCTCCTGGCAGCGATGCCAAGCTGTTGTTGAATAAGTAGAGGATGGTGAGGCGGGCCAGGCCCCGGAAGGCCGCTCGGTGCACACCCTGCAGTCGGTTCCCATGTAGCAGCAGCCGATCCAGCCCGGCCAGGCCCCTAAAGACGTGTTCGGTGAGCAGTCGGAGGCGATTCCCATGCAGGAAGAGGTGACTCAGGTTGGCCAAGTCAGCAAACAGATCATCCTGGGGTGGCGGGAGATGGGAAAGAAAAAGAATGGGTGCAGGGGATATAACGGGGGACCCCTTTTCAGACAGGCCAAAGGGTGGGGTGGGATAGCAGAATCCTAGAACTGGGAAAAAGCTCCTGGAGGCCCATAACTAGAGGGAAGAAGTTGCTATTCAGTTATCCAGAAGTGACTTTGGTACAAGGTAAAGAGTGCTGGATTTGGAGTCAGAGGTCCTGGGTTCAGGTTCAGCCACGGCTCTGCCATTTACTGTCTGCAACCAAGGGCAAAAGTCACTGCATCTCTTTGGACCTCTGTCCTCCAATGAAAAAAAGGGGGTTGAATAAGGTTTTCAGTCCCCTTGTTGCATCATCCAAGCCCCCTTGCTGATGCTGCAAACCTCAACTCTTCCTTTGTGACCTTGGCAAAGTTTGTGACTTAGCTTCAGTTTCCTCATCTGAAAAATGGCTAGATGATGTCTAAGGCAGCATGACACATTGCTATGGGTTTGGAGCTGGAGGTCCTGGATTTGACTCATAGCTTTACCCCTTATTATCTGTATAGCTGGGGTGGCGGTGAGGGGGCAAGATACTTTATTGCTCTGGACCACAGCTTTCTCATTTGTGAGGCAAATGAGGTCAGGTGAGATAATCCCTCGGGTGCCTTCCTGCCCTAAATCCCAGGATCCTCTGATGCACTTGGCTTCTCACCTCCTGGCCCTGTGATAGCTCTTCTCCCAGAGAAAAGAGGTGGGAAGGGCCCTGAGCCTGTATGGTATCTCAAGAGGATCTCTTCCCCCGGAGGTCAGAATGGGGGGGGGGGGGAAGCACAAGTCTAGAGTCAGTTGGGGAAGCACCCAGCCTCACTGGGGAGGGGGCTGATTCATCTCAGGCCAACCACTGTCCATTTGCCCATTTATCATAAATAGTGGCAGGATCTCGGAGGCCGTCAAGACCAACTCCTTATTTTACATATGGGGACACTGAGGCAAGGAAGGGTAAATAACTTCCCCAGGGACACTCAGGAAGTGTCTGAGGTGCGATCTGAAAGCAGCTCTTCCCAACTCCAGGTTCATTACCTTATTCCCTTATCTGCTATGACATGCTGTCCTGAGATGTGGCCACAGGCCCATTATTCAGGTTTGGTCTAGCTACACGTGGTGGAAGCCCTCTCACTCTGACTAGACACACACCCATATCTGCCTAGATGGCATAGTGGGTAGAGCCCTGGGCAGGGGGGCAGGACAGACCTGAGTGGGATGATGATGATGATGATGACAGCTAGCATGTACATATTATCTCATTGGAGCTTACAACAACCCTGTGAGGTAGGTGCTATTATTTCCATTTTACAGCTGAAGAAACTGAGGCAAACAGGGTTAAATGACTTGCCTAAGGTCACACAGCTAGTAAGTATCTGAGGCCAGATTTGAACTCATGTCTTTCTGACTCCAGACCCAGCTCTTTTTCTACTGAAGCCCCTGGGCAAGACTTTTAAGATCTCTCAGCCTCAGTTTCTTTATGTGTAAAACGAAGATAATAATAGCAGGACTAAATGAAATCATAAATGTAAAGAGCTTCGCAAACTTGGAAGAGCTATGTAAACGCTAGCTAATATATGCATATATATGCACACATATTTATCATATGTATCTGATTATGTATAGATGTATAGCTAGAATTCATATTTTTATTAGGCTTTAAAGTTGACAAGACAATTTCCTCACAACAACCCTTCAAGGTAGACAGAGCAAGGATGACTCCTCCCATTTTATTGGTGAGGACACTGAGGGCCAGTTAGGATAAATGACTTTGCCCAGAGTGATACAGTTTGTTAAAGCCAATGCTGGGATTTGAACTCAGCTCTCTCCTGAATTCAGATCCTATATCTGCCACTTACATACCTCTCACCAGGGGCTGGGTTGGGGAGAGAGAAGGGAGCTGGGTTTTTTCCCAGCATGTAAGACAAGTGTTTGCATGTCTGTCTGTGTGTGGGGGTGGTACTTCTCTAGAAGACCAGGATTGGAGAAAGGCAGGAAGTAACATGATATAGTGGCAAGAACACTGGCTCTGAGTCAGAGGACCTGGGTTCAAATCCTACAATTAATGTATATTACCTGCATGACCTAGTGCAGGTCACTTAACTATTCCTTAGCCTCCTTGTCCGTAAAATGGGAGGGGGTGAGGAAACTGAGATGGTTTTTTCCAGCTGGAAACCTATGATCCTAATCTATGATCTGGATGAGCTTGGAGTGTCCCTTAGAAGCATAGCTGTTAAGAGACACACATTTGGAGGTGTACTAGGATGCTCTGGGGCTTCAAGAGCTAAATTAGAGGTTCTTGAGTGAGAGTCAATGAGCCTTCCCCTCTAGATAAGAGAGGTGGTCCTTGGTGGTCCTTGGTGAAGGGCAGGGATGTATGGCCCCCAGCCCTAACTCTTCTTTCAGAGAAGACAATCTTTCCCCTCAAGAAATCCCAGTTCTCTGAAGTCTGGTCTGAGAAGTTTGGGTGTGGAGAACCTCACTTCCCAGCCTCCACTTCCTGTCCTCCTGCTTTCTCCTCGCCCCCCTCCCATCTGGCTGCCGCCCTCTCCTCTCTACAGGAATCAAGTTTGCCAAGATCTCCTCCTCTTAGCCACATCCCACCCCCTCCCCCTCCCCCTCCTTCTCTCCCTTGCCTCTGACACTACAGAGCTTTTCTCTCTTCATCTTTGCAGTTTTCCAGGGCTCTGTCCTCTTCTCCCCTTACATCTCTGACCTCTCTGTTGTTGTTCAGTTGTTTCCAACTCTTCATGACCCCATTTGGAGTTTTCCTGGCAAAGATACTGGAGTAGTTCGCCATTTCCTTCTCTAGCTCATTTTAGGATAAGGAAACTGAGGCAAACCAGAATTAATGGATTTGCCTATGGTCACACAACTAGGACATGTCTGAGGCCAGATTTGAACTCAGCAAGATGACTCTTCCGGATTCTTGGTTCACCTGACTTCTCTGTATCTGACCTGTTCTCTATTCAGACTCCTTTCTGTCTCTTCTCTTTATCAACCTTTTCTCCCATCCTCTGTCTGCCCATTAAGCTCACCCCATGAATGGTTACTAGATCTCTTCCCCTGTTCTTCCTCTTCTACTAAATATTAAGCAGGTTGTATTGTCTCAGAGAACACTGAGAGGCTGAGTGATGTTTTAGCAAAGGGTACTGAGTGTAGGGCCAGGAGATCTGGTTTAGAACCCTGGCTCTGGAACTTAGCACGCATGGCCTTGGCTAAGACACTTCCCTCTGTGTCTCAGGTCCCCATCTGTGAAATGGGATAATAATACTGACACCAGCTGCTTCACCAAAGGGCAGTCACGATGGACAAATTGCTTCGGAAACCATAGAAATGGGAGGCAGGATTGGTCAGGGAATGGATGGGGTAGAAGCAGGGAATAGCTGTGGCCTGAACCCCTGGAAATTCTGCCAAGTCAGCTAGGACCAAGGGACTCCAGATGGTTTTTGGGGGGAGTAGTTTCACCTTGGAGGTCAGAGAGCAAATGAGGGAGGGCTGTAACAATTCCTAATTATCTGTTTCTTCTCTATCCCTCTGCGTGTCTGCAAGGGACCAAGCTCCATCTAACACCTAATCTTGGGGTCTGAAGTGGGAACACCTCCCCACCCCCCATTCAATCTGTTGCCTAAATCCTGTATCTTCTACCACGCCTCTAAAATCCGCTCCTTCCTCTCCCCACTGCTAAAACCTCTCTCTGTGCATTAATCAGCTCTTGACTTTCACAGCCCTCTCTTTCCCCTTCCTCCCCCTCCTCCTCCCCCTCCCCCTCCTGGCTTGAAAGCTTTCAATCACCTTCCATTTCTACAACCACATTTTCCTGATCTCTCTCAGTCCCCTCCCCCAACTGGTTCATTGTTCCCTACATCCATTTCAAATCTCCATTCTGCATCTCTCCCTCTCTGGCTAAGTTCCTTCTCCCACCTCAAACTGAATTGTTTTCCCTTTGCTGCTTCCCAACTCTCATCTCCTTTTCTACTTCATTTCAGCTTCTTCCACACCTGAAACACTCTCCTCACCCCCCCACCCTACCTTTGCCTTCCTCAAATAGCTCCTTTCAACCCCCTGCTGTAGGGGAGGAAGGTGTCCGTCTTAAGCCACACCTGCCCCCAGTGGATGTCACCCCAGTTTCAGGCTTCCTCACCTTCCTGTGACTTGTATTGGCCTAATTCAGATGAATCAGTTCCCAGGAAGAAGCTGCCTTCCCTTTCACTCCACTTAGGACTGAATGGCAAGGTGTGGGTCCCTGAGGCCAAAGATCATCATCTGAGGTCCCAGGGAACTCCCTTGCTCAACCTCCCAACTCCTATGCCAGAGGACCGAACCTCGTAGACATCCCTTGTCTCAGATCCTAGGTGCAGACTTTCAGCATCATATAGGAATGGGAATAGAAATTAGACCTGTGATTTTATTGGTGTAGAGGTCTCCCAAAGAGAAAACTCCTTCTACGAATTCAGACTGGCACCTTCCCTGAAACTATAGTCTAAAACTATATACTATAAAACTATTGATTTGCCTAGGACACTGAAACGTTAAGTGACTTGTCCAAGGTCACACAGACACATGAGTCAGAGGGGGAAACATATAATAATATGTAGCACTTTAAGGTTTGCAAAGCACTTCAGTATTATTTCATGGGATTCTCACAACAACCCTGGGAGATAGGAGCGATGATTATTATCCCCATTTTATAGATGGGGAAACAAACTGAGCAGAAAGGTTAAGTGACTTGCCCAGGGTCACACAGCTACTAAATATGTGAGGCAGAGTTTGAACTCAAGTCTTCCTGACTCCAGGTCCCATGTTCTATCCACTGCCCGCCCAGTTGCTTCTGAATTCAGAACTCTAAGTGCATCAGTGGAATTCAAGTTTTCCTGGCTCAAAGGTTAGCTCTCGACCCAGTATTCTGTGCTGCCCCAAAACACTCTATATCATCCCAAGTTCACTCTTCTAATCTTTTTTGGTGGCTCGAAGACAGAAATGGTCCAAGGACAAGTCACTGTCCTGCTATAATTCTTTTCTATTTAATGTTCTGCAAACTATTTTGCAAGTGTGTAAAATGGCATTTTTGTAACTGAACAAAGCTATTAGCATATCAACTTCTGATTCCTTACTGGAAACATATTAGTAGAATGTAGTAGTATTAATAGAATAGCTTAAGAGTTGGCCTTGAAGGCAGAAAGACCTGGCCTATCGTCCTGTCTCTGATCCCTCCTGGCTATGTAGGTATTGCAATGCTTTGAGCAAGGCGCTTCATTTCTCAGTCTAACTCTCTAAAATGGTAAGTTGCATTGTGGGTGCCAGCCTGTACTGGTAGAAGGAGTTTCTTCACCTGGAAGTTCCTCGTGCCACCGAAATCAACTGATCTGGTTAAGAAAAGTATTCCAAGGGACTGTGATTTTGTCCCCTTCCCAATAGAGAGCAGCCAAGCTGGCAGGGAGCCTCTACGAACTTGGCCGGGGTGAGTGCTGGAGGACAGACACACCGTTTGTCACTAAGCCCATGCTGGAAGCCTTTCCAAGTTGGGAAAAAGGGCCAGAGCTCTACACTGGCCTCACCTTGGACAGCCCAAGGGCGCCTGTGCTCCAGTGGGGCATCAGTAGAGGGGGTTATTATTACTGTTTTTCAGTTCTCATCTTTTGTGATGGACTTCATGTAGAAATGGTCTGAGGACCAAGTTTTTTCCATTTAATGTTCTTTGTGCTGCTGCCCAGTTTGATGAAATAACTGGTTTTTTTTAATCGAATGAGAGTATTGGAATAATTGTCACTGTTGTTACTGCTTTTTGGTCATACCTATGATTTCCCTGGCTTAGGAAACCCTGGGGAGAGAAACTCCCGCCACCAATTCAGAGCAGCAACTCAGGCTTAGAAAGTAGCCTGGGCTGTTGAGAGGTCAAGGCAGTTTTGAGGGGCTACATAGAAGGTAATTAGGGGCTATACTGCAACCCTGATCTTAGGATCATAGCTAGAACAGACCTCATAGGCCATCTGGTACAGACCTTCATTTTATAGGGGAGGAATGTTAGGTGACTACGGATGGTAGGTGACTTGTCCAAGACCATGCAAGCATCAAAGGTGGGGTTTAAACCCAGGTCCTCTGACTTCAGACTCAGAGTTCTTTTTATTTCCTTACACTGCCTTCCTCACTCAGAAGCCAGCTCTCTCTCACTGTGCTACTCTGCTTTAGTAATTATTATACCAATAATTATTCTAATTAATGATTTAATTAAATATTAAAATATAATAATGTGAGATAGCATAACTATCAAAGTAATTACATATGGAAAGAATCACAACAGAGTCTGTGTGGCATAGTGAATAGAGCTGGCTTTGGAGTCAGAAACACATGAGTCCAGGACCCAAATCTTGCCCATACAGGCTTTGTGACCCTGGGCAAGTCACTTAGCTTTTCAACAATCTAGGCAGCAACCGGAGGCTGTCAGTGGTAGAGAGGTTGCATGTAAAGAGACTTTTCTCATCAAAGTGCTTCTGATACTGATGGAATCCCAGGTCTGGACCAAGAAAAATCTCCATGGTTGACATGAGGGAGTGGGGTGTGTGTATGTCAACAGTTCTACTTGGGGCCCGAGTAGAGGATTCTGACTTAGGTTTTCATGGTCTGGGAGAGAGGTGGAGCTAGAGAGAGAATCTTTAGGGCACCCAGTCTCCTTCCGGGAGGACGTGTGTAAGGACACAGGGTCATAGGACCAGAGATTTAGAGCTGGAAAGGATGGCAAAGAACCTTTAATTCAAGTCCCTCATTTTAGAGATGAAGAAACCAAATCAGAGGGAGATTGGATGACTTGCTCCAAGTCCACACAGGGGCATAAGTGGCATCTAGACTTGAAATCCAGAAGCCTTGATTTACTCTCATCTCTGACATCCACAGCTTACAAGCAAAGCCTTCCTGACAGAGGAGGCCCCTTCGGTATATAAGTACTAACTTCCCTTGGAAAGAGGCCAAGACAGGCCCCGCATTCCACTAAGTGATGCTCTGCAGCAGCCTCTACTATACGGAGATGGCCAGTGTAGTCATTGACGGCCCCACCCCCTCGGGCCTCTGCCCCAAAGATGGGAGGACAGGCTGGGCCTTTTGTAGAAAAGTACTGGAATGATTCAGTACCTCCCTCCCCCAATCTCCCTGCTGCCAACACACCCTCAAAAGCAGCAACCTTTCAGAATTGTGTTTCCCTGGGTGTGGTTTTAGGGGGCGTGTTGTGACTTCAGGGAGGGGAGGGGGTGGACAGAATGGGGAAAAAAAATCGGGTTGAAAAGAAACCTTATTCATTCTTGATAATAATATTAATAAAACTAATAATAGCTGTCATTGCTATTCTTTCAATTTCCATAGCACTGTTCTCCCAGAAGCTCACCACCGTTCTACTTTTAATTCTTAATCCTGCCCTTGAGACAGATTGGATACGGCCTGGGATGATTTTCTGCCCATTTCACAGGAACAAAAATTGAAGCACAGGAAGGGCAAAGGTTTTTTTATGTCCCCCCCCCCACCCCCAAGTTCCCCAACAAATCTGAGGTGGGAAGAGGCCTTTGATGAGATCATCTTTTCCATTTGCTCTGCCCACCTCCCCACCCTACCCCCATATTCCATGTGCCGATCTCTGAAGAATATATGAGAGGAGAGAAAGTAGCAAAGGATTTTTCTGATGAAACCAGCTGAGAAAGGGAGAATGAAAAGAAAATTGGCACGTTAGAAGAGGGAGATAGTGAGGCACTGAGAGACACAGAAGGAAGTAGTAAAGGCAAGAAGAAGTGAAGAAAAGGGGAGACGGGAGGGAGAGGAGAGAAGGGAAGAAAAAGGGAGAGGAGGAAGGGAAGGGGAGAGAGGGTAGAAAAGGGAAGAGAGGGAAGGGAAGGAGGGATGGTTAGGATAGGAAGGAGGGGAAGGAGAGGAGGGAAGGCAAGAATAGAAGGGAAGGGAAAGAGAGGAGGGAGGGGAAGGAGAGGAGGGAGGGAAGAAGAGGGTGGGGAAGAAGAGGGAGGGGAAGAAGAGGGAGGGGAAAGAAAGGTGAGAGAGAGAAGGAGAGGAGGGAAGGCAAGGAGAGGAGGGAGGGGAAGGAGAGGAGGGAAGGAAGGAAAAGGGGAAGAGGAGGAAGGGAAGGGGAGAGAGGGTAGAAAAGGGAAGAGAGAGAAGGGAAGGAGAGAGAGAAGGGGAGGAGGAAAGAGAGAAAGGGAAGTGAGAAGAGGGAAGGGGAGGGGAACAGAGGGAAGGAAAGAGGTAGAGGGACAGGAAGGATGAGGAGAAAAAGAAAACAAGTCTATAGAAAAAAAGATTTGAAAAGGTGAGAAAAGGAATAGAGAGAGAAAGATGGAGAAAGAAGTAAAAAGGAGCAAAAGGAAAGGAATGGATGAAACCAAAGAGAAGGAGGTGGCTAGTGGATGGAGATACCAGAAAGACAGGCAAGACAGTCTTTGCTAATAGCAGAGACAGAGACAGGAAAGGTTAAGGATGAAGACACACACCCAGAGGAATAGAAACAGAGCCCAGGAGAACCATGGAAAGGCAGAAAAGGCAGGGAGGGCAGGGAGACAAGAAGAGGATCGATAAGAAGACAAAAAGAGGGAGAGGGGGCAAGCGTGGCTTACCTGGAGGTGGAGCAGCTGGTTTTCCTGCAAGTAGAGGTATTGCAGGCTGACCAGGCCCCGGAAGATGTTGCTGGGCAGACTGCTGAGCTGGCAGCGGTACAGGTGAAGGGACTGCAGCCGTTCGAGGCCCTGGAAGGTGTCGGGGTCCAGGGAGCGCAGGTGCCGGTTGTCCCCGAGGTCCAGCTCCTCCAGGGCCTGCAGGTGTCTGAAGGTGCCAGGGTAGATGGTAGAGAGATTGTTGGAGAAGAGCCAGAGGGTGAGCAAGCTGCTGCCGAAGGTGCCGGGCCGCAGGGAGCGGATGAGGTTGTTCTGAAGGAAGAGGCGCTGAGTGTGGGGAGGCAGGACCAAGGGCACCGCCGAGAAGTTGTTGGCCTGGCAGCTGACGGTTGGTGGGGAGAGGTAGCAAGTGCACAGCATGGGACAGCTAGGGGCCACTAGAGGCAGAGCCAGCAGCAGGAGCAGCAGGCAGGCTGAGGCAGGACCTGGAGGGAGACAAAGGCATGGACTGGCAGGACTCCAGAGGGATCATGTCCCCTGACCTGCAGCTGCTCACAGAAGACCTGGGTTCAGATCCCACCCTTTCACTAACTGTGTAACTTCAGGCAGGTTACTACACCTCTCCGGGCTTCAGTTTCCTCATCTGTAAGGTTCCTTCCATCTTTGGGTCCACAATCCCATTCTCCGATGACTCCCTAGCTGGGCCTGGACTGAGGTGTGCACCATCCACCACCATTTATTCAACAAACATTGACTATGCCACCTCTCTTTCACTCACCAGGGGTTAGTAGGTGCCCTCACCCATGGATCTAGAAATAATGCCCATTTCTTTAGCACATTAAAGTTTACAGAGCACTTTACTCCCAAGAGCCCTGTGAGGAAGGCGACACACTGGACTTGCAGTTAGGACAGGCTTGCGTTTGATCTTAGGTTCCAATACTAGCTTTGTGACCTTGGGCAGATCATTCCACATTTCTCTTCCTTAATCTTTAAAATGGGGATGATGAAGATAAAAAGGTAGTAATAATAGAGGTATCTAGGTGGCTTCAAGTGGATAGAGCCCTGAACTTGGAGTCAGGAAAATCTTAGTTCAAACCCTTCAAGCCATGACCTGCTTATTAGGTATATGACCCTGGCTAAGTCTCTAAAGTTCTCTTAGTCTCCACATCTGTAAAATGGGAGTAATAATAATATCAGCTTCCTTGGGTTGTTGTGAGGATCAAATGAAATAACCTATGTATTGCATTTTGCAATAGATAAATAATGTAGCTAGTAGTAGTAGTAGCAGCAGTAGTAATCCCTTCAAGGCTTTCAAAGTGCTTTTCATACGTCATCTCATTTGATTTTTACCACAAGCCTCTGAGGTAGTGCTGCAGGTATTAAGAGTTCCCCTTTCTGTATTTCAGAGCTGTATTACAGAGCTGCTGTAAGCATCAAATGAGATGATGTGTGCAAAACTTTTTCCAGATCTTGAAGACATATTGCTATTGTCTTTTTGTCTCCATTTTTCCACAAAGACACTGAGTTGCCACAAAATGAAGTGACTTGCCCAGGGTCTCACAGAAGGTAAGTTTCAAAGCTGGGAGGCAAACTCTTCTCATTGCATCATTCTACCTCTCTGAGGTTGGGTGTTCCTAGGAGGTTATCTGGGTCATCATGTTTTGGTCTGAATTTGTAAATGTCTCTATGCCTGATGGTGGAAAGTGTTCCTATCATGACCATCACTACGATGTGTTCATATGCATGTAGGAGTGATTTTAGGTACTTGGTATATGCACACATTTGTGATCTCTCCTGACCTACCTATGCTCTGCATCAAGGTCTACACTCTCGCCACCTCTTTTATTGCCAATCCAGCCAGATGTATATCTATGGCATCACCCACCCCCAAGTGGAACATCACAGGCCCTCATCCCGTTTTATCTGTGAGATGGTGGAGCACCACAGGACAAGTCATGTGTGTGAGATATCACTGCTCCAGGCTCGTGGATCATGGCCATTGGGCAGGACCCTTAGACAGGATCCCAGCGCCTGCGTCGGAGCCCCACCAGGGGTCCATGCCCATACATGAGTGTGCATGTTCTGGATGTCCCCCGTCATCTCCCCTCGTGTGAACGAGTGCTGGGCCCCGTGCGTGTGTAGGCAGGGGTGTGATGTAATACTCAGTGACACAGGCGGCGGCTGTTCCATTCCTTCACACCACCTCCGCACTTCTCGGCCCTTCTCACCCCTCCCCCAGCAGTGTTTCACGATCACTTTCTCCTCCCCAGTTCTCCTGAGCCGAATGGGGTGAGTTGGGGGGGGGGACAAGTCTCTCACCCCCCCTTCATTACTCCTATAGTAGGGACACCAACCCCCCTAGCCCTACAAGGGACCTTGGGTGGGGGTGTTCTCTCATTGGTGATATATTGGCCCAGTGGAGACAAGCCCTGTTACTTTGCTATCCCTCCCTAGCGCTGCTTCCCCTTGGGGTTGACACTCTAGGAAGCCAAATTCCTTTCCTGATCCCTTAATCCCACCCAGATCTAGAGGCTTGCCAAGGCTCTCCCGGATTAGAAGGCCTCTCTCTCTCTCTTTCTCTGTCAATCGTCACAGGAAGGAGGAAGGAAAGGGCATGTTCCTGCTCCTGACAGCTCCAGTCCTGACTGCATCCAGCATCTAAGGGCAGGGTTTGGTTAGGGGAGAGAAATGGTGGTCAAGTCTTTCCTCTTCCTTTCTCATCTCCTAATTCTATCTCATACACCCCAAGGACAGCTGTCTCCCCCTCCTCCCTATCTCTTCTTCTCTCTTCTCTCAGGAGGAAGAAAAAAGGCAAAAGAGGAATTTCTCATCACCCCAGTCTCATAGAGATCTATTGGACTGTGAGTTGCAAGGGACTCAGAGGTCATCTAGTCCAACACACTCATTTGACAGCTGAGGAAACTGAGACCCAGAGAGGGGCAGTGACTTGCCCAAGGTCACCTAGTAACATAACTGGGATATTCCAGATACAAGATTCTTTGCCTACACCTCTGGGCTTCTTGGCCCCGACTTCCCCAGTGAGTAGCCACACCCTCTGCCCTTCCCACTTCTTATCAAACCTGAAAAGGGACTGGGTTCAGGGAGCCAGGGCTAGGCTGGGAGAGGGAGTGAGGGGGGATGGGCCAAAGACTGGGGGAGGGGTGCCTTGGCAGCCGCTGCAGAGCTGTGGCTGATGCCATTTCTAGTCCTTGCCCGTGTACAGTGGCTGTAACCCAAGGAGCCTCATCCATAATTCAGGCTGCGGGCTCTCACTGGAGGCTGGGTGGAGGGAAAGGTGGGGGCTTGGAGCGCCTCTGCCCCCAGGCCCAGCTCAGCCCAGCTCTTGGTTAGAGGCAGCTGACACCTGGGAAGTGGCCCCTTCTCCCCATTCTGGTCTTGCTACCTCCTTTTCTTGGCTTCCCCTCACCCCAGAGTCCCCCTCCTTTCCATCCTCTCTCCTACCATTCCTTCTATGCTCACATTTTCTCTCCTCTTTCTTTTCTTTCTCTTGCTCCCTCCAATCCTCTCACCCCGATTCCTTTCCTTTCTCAGGTACTCTCTCGAAAGACTGCTATGACAATTCTGTCATTGCCTTAGTGTCCTGGAAAATCCTGGACGCAGGATTGCGGGTAGGATGGCGGCATGAGAGGTTAGCCGCTCAATCTTTTCACAGCAAGGAAAAGCCCTTCCAGAGTCCCCCAAACAACATGGCCCTCCTTTTTTTTCATGTCCCTATTCGAGTGGGGAGGAGCTAAAGATTAAGAATTGGTTATCGGACAGAGAAGAGAACCAGGAAAAAGCCTGCATGGGGTAGTAAGAACATGGGCTGGAAATCAGGATGCCTTGACTAATGTCTGAGCTTGCTAACTGTGGAACCGTTGGACCAATTAGAACATAGACCTCAGCTTCCTCGTCTGTAAAATGAAGAGATTGGAGTGATTGCTCACTAAGATTTCTTCCTGCACTAAGAACTGTGCTCTATTTCTGGTCCTTTCATTGGAGACAGACCAGCCCTGAACTGGGATGAACAATGCCCATGGAAACAAGGGGGTGCAGAACCTGGGCTCCACCACAGACCCGGGGGGCAGTGCAAGCCACTGTACTGAACTGGGTTGGCAGAGCAGAGGGAAAGGGCCAAGATTCTTGGGTTTTTTTGTATCTCCCTGGGCTCCAACAGTTATATTGGAGCCATCAGGTCCAGTATGGGATGGCCAATTTGGGAGTCTGTAGCCTATCCTCTGTGGGATTATGAGAATGGCAGGTGTGTCCTTGGTGGGAGAAAGACAGTGTCACAGTGGACAGAACAATGGAATTGGAGTCAAGAAGGCTTAGGTTCAAATCTTACCATAGACTCTTACTAGCTGTATGACTCTGGGGAAGTCACTTAACTTCTCTGGGCCTCAGTTTCTTCACTTATAAAGTGAGAGAGTTTAACTCAATGGCTTCTAAGGATCCTCCCAGCTTTAAATCTGTGACCTCATGATTCCTCTAGCAAGGGAAGCCTAGATCACAAACTCAGAAAATCATGGAAGGGGATGGAAGATCCCAGAAAGTACAGTATGAGGAATGTGGCAACCAGTGTGAGGACACATGTCACTATCAGATAGATTTCAGACGCCAAGCCTTGAAGGCAGGGAAGAGGCTCTGAGAAAATCCTAGAATTCAGATTCCACCTTTAGCTTTAAAGATTCCAGAACCCCTGAGACTGGGATCACCAAGGTAAGGAAAGGAACTTGGCTGGAAGGAGAAGGAGCTAAACCTCAAATATGAGTAAAGGAAAGCCATAGATGTTGAGAAGAAAAGAAGAGTGAGCTAGCTAGTGACTCCAGAAAAAGGGGCTAAGACTGAAGAGGAATCCCATGCAGTCCCTGGGTCTGAAGAATGAGGAGCACTGGGGCTTGGTGGAGCTGCTTCCGACGCTCAACACCGGTTGCTGAAGATGGCCTAATGGCCCCATTTCCGGGGAGAGGCAGGGGGTTAAGGGCATGGGCTGCTGCCAGGCAGATGCTGAGGGGGCAAAGGAGGTGGGTGAGGAGTGAGGACGGAGGTGGAGGTGGTGGCGCTGACGCATCGACCCAGGAAGGCAGTGACGCTGGTGCGGGTGGTGAGGTTCAGAGCCACCGTGAACGGTTTCTCACTCTGCCAGAATAGAATACCCCCAAATAAGCAGCCACCCCAGGTCCCCTCTAGCACCTAGTCTGATGAGGGGCTGGGGATAAAAATGGCGATGCCTTATCCACCAGGGCTTCTGCCCAACTCCAGGGTTCCACCACCCTACCCTGCTGTCCAGGCCCAGGCTGCCCACTCCCAAGACCCTTGGCCTAGCTAATTCCTGGGCCCTGAGCTGTGGGACTTATGTATGAAGATGATTTGGATAGTAACAGGATAGTCTTTTCAGGTCCACAAAAGGTTTGCCTCACCTGTGAGGTGGGGGAGGAGGGGAAGCCCTCCCCAGAAGCATGGCATTAGAACTAAAGTGTAGTAAGGGCTTTTTGGTTCTTTTTGGTCTATCTCAGACTCTCTTTTGACTTCCTGGCCCCTGTTGCCCTAGTCCCTCTGGCCCATTCTCCTTGCCCTCACCCCTGCACTTCACTGCTCCCTCTGCTCCTAACCCCTACCTCCCTGTCCCCTTGTCTAATCTCACCCCCCACTTTGGCCCTGTCGCTCTGCTTCAGCCCCTCTGTGTGATGTCTCCTCTTACTGTCCAGTCTCGTCTGTCCCACTGTCTCCTCTCTCTGTCCCTGAGTCTCCGACTGCATCCCCTCACTCCTTCGCATGCCCCTGTCATCCTCCCAGCCGGTCTCTTGCCGTCTGACGGCCCCCATCTCATCCGTTCCTCGGAACCCATCCCCTCCATTCAGACTCTCCCAGGTGACTGAAGGTGCGGAGAGCAGAGGAAAGCCACACACCGGCCGCCCTGGAGTTGCTGAGTCGGCGTTTTCCCGGGCCGGAGGAATCCTCTGTGCCTCTCTCTGCACTGCCTCCACCTCCCAACAGGCGAAGCCGGGACGGCAGAACCTGATCTTCCCTCCCCTATCTGGGCCAAGCCCTGGACCCAGCCCTCCCCTCCCGCCGGCCGGTAGCCTAGGGCTCCACAGTCACAAGCTAGCTCCCTGCCCGCCCGCCTCTGCGGGCTCAGCTCCCCCGCCGCGGGGGCGGCCGGCCGGCCCAGCCCCCAAACCCGGTGGGGCGGCCATAGGGGCGGAAGCGGGGCTGGACCGTGCCTCGGTTACATCGCTGTGCCCTCCTAGCCCCTGGAGCGAGTTTGGGGGGTCACCAGACAGACGGTCGGTCTGGAGTTCACCCCCTCCCAGTGCCCCCCTTCTCCTTGGGCTTCTCTGGCCCCTTCCTCCGTCTCTTCCCACTCCTCCTTTCTCCATCCTTCCCATCCTCCTCTGACCTCCCCCCACCCTTCTGCCCTTCCCCACAACCTGGTTCCTTGGGGAACCTCCTTCCCCCAGCCCCGTACAAGCAGGGGATCCTTACCTTGCAGCAGGCGCCGGAGCCAGGCGAGCATCTTGTCTCGGAGCTGGGGGAGGGGGACGGGGCGGGGCAGGGTGGGGAGCAGTGGGGGGGGCTCCCACGCGCTCCCTCGTCCCCTTTGGAGTGTAAGGCTTGGGACGAGGGGTGGGACTGGACTCCGAGCCCCTCGACTTGGGGGAGGGGGATCTGGGCTGTCCGCTGAGCTCTACCCTGCGCCCCCGGGGCTCCGCGGCTCAGGGGGAGCCATCAGCCCCGACGTATATGACACAGAACGGTACAGGATGAGACGGGACAGGAGGCGGCGGCCCGGTGCTCGGGTCCCCACCCCCACCCCAATCAGGGCAGTTGGGTCCTGGGCTCAGTCCGCCCCGGCCGCTAGCCCTGGGAGAGTGAGGACAGCAGGGATGCTCTTCCCTACCCCGCACCCCCCTTCCCCTCCCTCTGACTCCTCCCTCGCTCGACTACTTAACCCCTTAATGGCAAATGGGGGGGGCGGGAGCAGGGCCCCCCTCCCCACCCTGCCCATCCCATCCCATCCTACAACCAAGTCTAACCTCTCCCTACAGCTGCCAGGGACCTAGGGGACGTTCTTTCTATCCGGGCTCTGCTCTTATTGGGAAAACTCTCCAGGAGGTGGGAGGAAAGGGAGGGAATCCTCTTTCGGGCTAACCCTGTTAGATTCAAATCCTCCCCCGCCCCAACTCCATTTATACACACCTTCGTCCCCTAGGGGCCTGTGGGAGGGGGGGATGGAGCCCTAATTTTTATATCTCTTAGCCCCATCCTAGGCATCCCCTACCTCCTTCTTTCCCCATCCTCCCCCCAGGAAGATCTGGCTTGGTGGGGAAAGCTAGACGAGACCTTTTCGGGGACCCCAGCCTATCTCGCAGGCCCAGTAAAGGAGAAGAGCTCCAGGGTGGGTGCCGGCTTGCATTCTCCTTTTTAAAACAAAAAACAAAAAACTGTAGGGTTTAGAGCTGGGAGAGGCCTTAGAGATCCTCTGGGCCAATTTCCTGATTTTGCATTTGTTAGCACTGAGACTTCGAGTGGTGAGGTGACTCCTCCAAGGTCACACAGGAGTAAGTAACCGAGTCAAGGTTCGAGCCTGAGTGTCTGGCTCCAGGGTTTTTCATACTCTGCAGTGTACGTTATCTTGTCAATCAGACCCCGTTGGATTTCATGCTCCCTTTTGTTGTGGTAGCTTAATTATTATTAATTAGTATTAATGCAGCTACGTTGATCTTGGGCCTCTCTCAGTTCCTTTCCTCCCTCTGCTACAGTAGGGACTATTATCTCCGGTGGGGGGTGAAGAGGGGCAGGCAGGGAGGCTATAACCACCCATGGCCAGGAGGAGAAGAAAAAGGATGCGAACCGCCTTCAGGCCTCCGAGGGGCCCCCGTCAGCCCGCCCCTTTGGCCCCAGGACAGCCGGCTGGGAGCGCCCGGGAAAAGGAGGCCGTTCGCGCGGGAGGGGGAGCCAGGGAGACTGGGGTCTTGGGAGAGGGGGAGGGCTGGGGAGAAGAACGGATGCCAAGCGGCGCCAGGACTGGGCACGGGCTGGGACCGCCAGGAGCCATCTGCTGCGCAGCCCCATGCCCCCCTCAGCTCAGAGACCCGCCCAGCCTAGACAGGGCTGCTTCTCTGGGCGCAGAAATGAATCTCCTCATCCCCTCCTCTTCCTCCTATTCCTCTCCTCTCTCTCTCCTCCTCTTCCCTCCCTTCTTCTTTGCCTACTCTCATGTCTGTCTTTTCCCTCTTCCTACTCCTCTTTCTTCCCTCTTTTCTCTATCCCTCCATCTGTCTCTGTTTCCTGTCAGCCTGCCCACCTTTGTCTCTCTCTCTCCTTCTCGTCTTCTTTTCCATTTTCTAACTCCCTTCTTTAGTCTCTTTTATTCTCCCTGTCTCTCGTTGCCCGACTTCTCTCTCTCTCTTTTCGGTCGCTGCCTCAGTTTCTCCTTGGGTTCCCTGGTACCTTGAGCCTTGCCGCACGAACTCACTCTCCGTGGGCCGCCCCCTGCTGGTGCATTAGGCTGCCGATTTCCTTCCCAGCCCACTTCTTGGACTCGGGTACCTAGTTTAACCCTCTGCCCTAACCCCTCCTGTTGCCGCTCGCGGGTCCAAGGAAGTTGAGGTGAAGTCAGTGGGGGAAGTCCCTCCACCCCACGTATCTTCCCGCACGCGAAGCTGAGACCGGGGTCGGGAGAGAGGGAAGGGGCGGGGAGAAGAGGGGGCGGCAGTGGGGGGTGCGAGGGCTGGGGGTGGGGGGATTTGGCGTCCTTCCCCGGAATGAGCCACGCCGCAATCTGTCGCCGGTTTTGTTTGCCTAGCTGCCTCCGGAGCGCAGCGGAGCGGGCTCCCGGGAAGCGAAATATCACAAGATGGGCAGACAGACGCTGAGGGGCGGGTGGGCGGCGGGCGCTGACTCAGGTGTGCTTGTCATCAGCTCAGCTGGCCCAGCGCTCCTCAGAAAGGGGTGGGGGCCCCTCTGCCCCCTCCCCCCAGCACTGGCTTGGGCGCGCCCAGACTCGCCTTGGACTCTACCCCTCTCCATCCTCCAGTCCTTCCACAGGAGCTGGTACTTGGGGAGATTTCTCCAGTCCACACACCGCCTTAGCGGCCTCTGCTTCCAGGCCAGCTCCCACAACCCCATCACCGATTTTCCTGATCATGGCAACCCTATGGACCCCCTCATTTTGGGTCACTCACCATAGGGTTACCCTGTTTGGGTTAAACAGGAAAGGAAGAAGTAGGACGCTGGGTTTGGTGTCTGAGTTCAAATTTCTACCATTTCCTGGTTGTGTGATCCTGAGCAAGTCTCTTCCTCTATCTGGGCCTCAGTATTTCCATCTGCAAAACGGGAGGATTGGACAATCCAAAGTCTTTCCTGTGTGTGTGTGTCTCTGGGGGGGGTGTGTACCAGTGCTTTGAGGTCCTGGGAGTAGGAGTGTTTCCGTTCTTTGCAAACAATTACAATTGAACGTGTAGGGAAGGGTGGATTAGGAACAATAGAGCCGTGGACCATAAGCAGGTGCTGTGGCCCAGGCAGTAGAAGAGTTGAGCCTGGGCAAGGGAGGTCTTTTCGACTGAGAGTGACCTAGTCCCAGCCAGCAGCTGCGGGGCGGGTACTCCCTCTGGCGGTCAGAGGAGGATATGCGTCCCTAAACAACCCACCTGAACCCTGGCGATTGGGGCCCTGGACTTGAGGCTAGCGGGTTTGAGGTCGGGGCCATGCGATGAGATCCTTTTGCTGAGAGATATAGTCCTAGGGTTTGAGTAAGTGCTTCGAGGAGCAGATGCCCCTGGGTGGGATGAATCACCTTCTCAGCCTTATCTCATCTTGCTCCCCTCAACTCGGGCTATATCAGGCTTTGTCCTGCCAAGCAAACCCCACATTCTCACACTTCCGTTGCTTTGCTTTCACTGTACCCTATGCCTGGAATGCCTTCTTTCCTCCTCTTCTGTTGGACTGAAACTCATCCTTTAAAGCTCAACTCAAATGTCACCTCCTCCAGGAAGACATGCTCTAGGGGCTTAGCCCGGGAGTAGCGCCAGGCTCTGTAGGGAGAGAAGTCCATTCCTTTCAGTTCCATTCATAGGATTTTAAGATTTAGAGCTAGAAGGGGGTGACCTCAGAGATCAATTGGTCAAACCTCATTTTACAGGAGAAGAGCCAGAGAGAGACCTTACTTGCCCAGGTCTCTCTCTTAATCCAGACCCTTTGACTCCAAATCCGTGGCTTGCTACACTATGCCAATTCAATTCAATTGAAATCAAATCAACAAACATTAATGTTTTTCATCTAGCCCTTTCTTTTCACTTCTAGGTCACAAACTGAGTTCAGGTCATCTTCGCCTCTCACCCGAACTATTGCAACTGCTTCTTAATTGACCTCCTTGCCTCAAGTCTCTGCCTCTCCAATCCATCCTCCCCACAGCTGCCAAAGTGATATTAAGAGAGCATAAGTCTGATCATGTTTCTTTCTTGCTCAAGGAGTTTCAACGATTCCCCATCGCCTCTAGGCGAAAATACAAACTTCACAAATCTGATTACAGCCTCCCTTGCCAGGCTTACTGCACTGTACCCTGCTTCACAAACTCTAGTACCAGCTAAACTGGATGACTAGCTGTTCATCTGCAGCATCACGTTTCCCCTCCCTTTGGCTTTATACTGGCTGTCCCTGCAATCCTAATTTAAAGCCCTGGCTGAGTACTAAGTGGGAATCCCAGGCCCAGAGTCCCTAGCTCCTCAGAGAGCTAATTGGAGTTCCACAGAGCTAACAGGAGTATCATGGGGCTGGGAGAGTGGAGAGTGGAGCTTTCTCCAGGGGAGATTTGTGCTTTGTCACACTAGTTAAGTGTATCTGGGGTCATTTGCAAATGGGCAGCAGGCTTGCCATCCAGCACCCAGACCTGGGAGTTTATTTGTCTTGCTTTTTGGCACAGAGCACTGAGCTTCCGACCAGGTTCAAATCTTCACAAGTTCAAATAGTGCCTCAGACACTTATTATTTGTGTGACCTTGGGCAAGTCAAAGTCACTTAACCCCCTTTGCCTCAGTTTCCTCATCTGTAAAATGAGGTGAGGAAGGAAATTGCAAACCACTCCAGTAGCTTTGGCAAGAAAATCCCCAAAAAGGGTTTGCAAAGAGTTGGGCAAGACTGACCACCACCACCAGCACCAGTGATAGCGATAAAAACTGAGCCTCTCTTTTTCCAACCTCCAGCTAGAGAGTATGTTCTTTCCCAATATCCTTCTGCCTTAAAGGTACAGGATTCAATTTCTGATCCCTTTTAAGGGAAGGGGAGAGGGAAAGGAGGCAAGCATCAAGATAAGTTTCAAAGGCCCAGCTACCTCTTTAAAAGAAATTAAGATTAGCTCAGCTCTCCTTGCCACATAATGTGCTTTTTCATCCTTCCTCTGGCCTCTTAAATCTCTGTTCCTTTATCCACGAAACAGAACGCCCAGTCTTTCCAGAGGCCAGAAGAGCAGAATGTGCTGACAGAGGTAGAAAGTGCGGTTAGGCCAATGCCTTCCCCTAACTGAGGTGAGGGATGGAGGTGGGGGGTGGGTAGAGGTGGTGGTAGTGTGCTTCTCCAATTTATACCAAGGTCCAAAAGGCTGCTGCTTTGGGAGCAAGATGAATGGTGAGACCAAGGACAAGAAGCATTGACTACTGGGTATGGAAGTAGAGCAAGAGTTGGGGGACATGGTGACTGTAAAGCCAGGAGGCATCAATTGCCCTAGAGTTCTTACTCCCCCAGCCTCCCATCTGTGTACTTCTTCAGCAGAGGCAATAATTTCTGAGAGAATGACACAGTGCAGGTGTAAGATCACTGATTTTGGAATGAAGGCACTGGGATTCCAATACTAACTCTTCTACTTGCTAGCTGTATGACTTCAGACAAGGAACTTTCATGCTTTTGGGACTCAGTTTCCCTATTTGTAAAATGAGGAGTTTGCATACCTTTCAACTTTCAACTGTGATCCTATAAGATCTATTTCTCTAGCTCATTCTGTTCCCACCCCCCAAAGAAACCCACCCAAGCTGACATTAGAACTGAAATTTATTTTGGTTTCATTGTTTGCAAAACCTTAAAATCTGTTTTTATCTTATTTAAAACTCACAGCATCCCTAGGAAGTGAGAGCTATGGCTGAGACAGGTAAGTGACTTGCCCAGGGACCCATAGCTAGTAAGTGAGGTGAAATTTGACCCAGGTCTTCCTGATTCCAAGTCCAGAATGATACTCCCAGACCAGACTGCTTCCCTGAAGTGAAGACAGAGAATAAGTACACATATAGAGTGAAGAGTAGGTTAGAGGGAATATGAGGAGGGAGAATAATGCAGAGGGTACAGGAATTTGTGAGAGGAAACCAGAGGAGAAGTGAATCTGTGAAGAAGGGACAGAATTGAATATGGTAATAGTTAATATCTATATAGCACTACAAGGTTTGCATGTTTCTTTGTGTACAATAGTTTGCATGTTTCTTTGTGTACAATAGTATCCCGCTTACCCCTCATAATAGTTGCATGAGGCAGGCAGCAGAAGTATTATTATACCTTTTTTATGGAAGAGGAAACTGAGTTTGAGAAGACACAAGTGGCTTGTGCAAGATTATGGAACCAACATCAGTCAGGATTCAAGCCAAGGCAATGAAGTGATTCGGTAGGCAGTGGGGGCAGCTAGGTGGTACAGTGGATGGAGGGCCAAACCTGGAGTCAGGAGTACTCGTCTTCCTGAGTTCAGATTTGTACTTTACACACTTACTATCTGTGTGAGCCTGGCCAAGTCACTTATTCCTGCTTCCCTCAGTTTCCTCATCTGTAAAATGGGCTGAAAAAAGGAAATGGCAAACCACTCCATATCTTTGCCAAGAAACCCCCACAAGGGTTCATGAAGAGTCAGACAGGACTGAAAAATGCCCAAACAACAACACCTAGGCCACTAGGATGCACAGTGGTGGATGGCATGCTAGGAACCCTGCATCAGGAAGACCTGCATTCCAATTCTGCCTCTTTTACTTCCTAGCTGTGTGCTCTTGGGCAAATCACTAACCTGTAAGGCCTCAGTTTTTCACCTGTAAAATAAGCATAAGAATAGCACTTACCACCTAGAGCTACTATGAGGATACAATGAGATACCTGCAAAGTGCTTTGCAGACCTTAAAGAATTATGTAAATCCTAGCTATTAATAATATTATAATTATTAATAAACACAGAGCTACCGATTCCAAATGCAACACTCTCTCCACTCACCTCAGCTAAGGGAGGACAGAGAAACAGAGTTGGTGGAGGGGACTTTTCCCATACAGGCATGCATTCAGACAGGATACAGATATACCACCACCTAGATATAAACTCACAAACTAGCCAGAGACATTCACCTTTCCCCACCATACTTACAGCTCCACCAAGAAGCAACTGCATCAATGGATAGAAAATGTTTTAACCAGACTCTGTCTATTTCTTCATGGGTAAAATGAGGAGAGTTGGACAAGATGATGGAGGTGTCCTGTAGCTCTTAACTTTGTGATTCTAATCCCCAAAGACAGTTTTCATAGGACCTGCTAAGGCATCTCTTCTCCAGATAACACATTGCCATTTCCCTAAGTTCTTCCTTACATAATGTGATTTTAATTCTCTTTACTTATCTGAGGACTTTCCTTTAGATATCATTTGGTTAATCTTAAATTGCATCACTCAAGTAGTAAGTGACTGGAAGCAAAATAGCCACCTATCCATTAAAGAACAGCCAAACAAATTGGGCTACAAGAATGTAATAGGACATAATTGTGTTCCAAGAAATAAAAAGAATCAATACAGAGAAGGTTTGAAAGAGTTATATAAATTGATACAAACTGAAGTAGTTAAAGAAAAATAATCCTACACAATGACTCCAACAATGTAAGTGGAAAGAACAACCACAAAATAAGCAAAAATGAATGATACAAAATGACAAAGAACATGCATGGTCTCTTCAGTCCTATTTCAAGGCAAGGGTTCATGGATCTGGAACATTGCAGACATTGTCAGATTTTTTTTGTTCGGTGTATTGTTCTGTGTTTTTTTTGAATGTTTTCCTCTTATTTCTCTTTTTCTTTTAAAAATCATTAAAAAAATTAAGATAAGGATGGCTTTGGGAGAGAGGGGAATAGTTCAAAGGGAAGGCTAGTCAATGTAAAAACAAAGAAATAAGTGGAAATCCATTTTAAAATTGTATTACACAGAATTGAACAAGGTTTCAGAGTTCAGATCCCCCCCACTATTGTTAGTCCCCTTCTCACCCCAATTGTTTGTATTCATTGTGTACATACTCTTACAAATCTTATTTGTGTACATATTCTAAACCCACAGTCAGAAGTTACTTGAGGGCAAGGATTATTTCTTTTTGCCTATGAATCCCCAGTGCAATATTGTACGATGATTAACTATGATAGACTTAGTTCTTCTCAGTAATACAATGATCTGAGACAATTCCAAAAGACTGGCAATGGAAAATACTGTCCACATCCAGAGAAAGAACTATAGAGTCTCAACCCAATTTGAAACATACTATTTTCATTTTTTTCCTGTTTTTTCTTTCTCGTAGTTTTCCCCTTTTGTTCTGATTATTCTTTCACAACATGACTAATGTGGAAATATGTTTAACATGATTGTATATGTATAACCTATATTGGATTGCTTGCTGTCTTGGGGAGGGGGAAGGGAAGGAAGGGAGACAGGAACAAAAATATGGTACTCAATTTCTTACAAAAACGAGTATTGAATACTATCTTTACATGTAATTGGAAAAAAATAAAATACTAAGTGCAAAAACAAAAAGAAAATGAAGGATGAATAACAACAACTTTATTTTTCTTAATTACGCCATCCCCATAATATTTCAGAATTAGTCTGACCAACCTAGAGGACAGTATCCTGTCTTGTCAACACTGTACATCTATTAATGCAACCTCAGATCACATTAGCTGGAAGCCACTTCACACTCTTGTCTGTTATCGAACTTTCAGGCCACTAAAACCCCTGTCATTTTTTTCCTTCACATGAACTTCAGTTAAGCCATGTATCTCTCATCCTGTGATTGTGCTGTTCTTTCTCTTTCTTTCTTTCTTTCTTTCTTTCTTTCTTTCTTTCTTTCTTTCTTTCTTTCTTTCTTCCTTCCTTTCTTTCTTTTTCTTTCCTTCTTTCCTTCCTTCTTCTTTCCTTCTTCTTTCTCCTCTTCTTCTTTCTTTCTTTCTTCTTTCTTCTTTCTTTCTTTCTTTCTTTCTTCCTTTCTTTCTTTTTCTTTCCTTCTTTCCTTCCTTCTTTCTTTCCTTCTTTCTTTCTTTCTTTCTTTCTTTCTTTCTTTCTTTCTTTCTTTCTCTCTCTCTTTCTTTCTCTCTCTCTTTCTTTCTCTCTCTCTCTCTTTCTCTCTTTCTTTCTTTCTTCTTTCTTTCTTTCTTTCTTTCTTCTTTCTTTCTTTCTTTCTTTCTTTCTTCTTTCTTTCTTCTTTCTTTCTTTCTTTCTTTCTTTCTTCTTTCTTCCTTCCTTCCTTCCTTCCTTCCTTTCTTCCTTCCTTCCTTCCTTCCTTCCTTCCTTCCTTCCTTCCTTTCCTTCCTTCCTTCCTTCCTTCCTTTCTTTCTTTCTTTTCCTTAACCTAAGTGCAAGATTTTATGTCTGGCTACAAATCACAGAACACCAGGATCTCAGAAGAATCAAAATTGTAGGTAACCCAAAAGGCCATGGAAAGAGATAAACTCTTTCCTTTAGGGGTGGTAAGCAGATTGTAGCCTATTACCAGTGATTACTTGTACATAGCAAGAAGTGTCATAAAAAAGGTACCATAAATGATAATTATGTCCCATAAAGTGGTTGGATGGTTGGGCTATTTATGGGGTGAAATTGAGGTATAGAATATGAGCAGCCCAAGTACTGTGCTCATATCCACAAAATATTAGAAGAAATTAGAGGAAGAACTCCAACGTGTTGGATGGATTTTCCATGCAGGATTAATGGAAAGATCTGGAGGAGACCTGCCCATGATGGGAAAGCATGGGTGGATTTTTGGAACAGCACTGGTAGGTGAGATACCAACATCAAAGAGATTGAAGAGCCATTGAAGAATAAGAATAAAGGTGGGGTTGGGGGTGGAATGCTCCTGCCTGATGCATGGCGTACTGGAAAGAGCACTGACTTTGGAGGCAGAGGCCATGGGTTCCAATCTCAGCTCTATAGACTTTATTATCTGTGTGACCTTAGGTAAATTATGTAGCTTTTCTGAACCCCAGTTTCCTCATTTCTTCTAGCTCTAACCCTATAATCCCATAGTTTTTCAGGATGCTGATTCCAAAGCATTAGCTGCTGTTCTCAGCTTTGTGTCAGCCATGGATTTAGTAATCACATCACCTATATCTTCAGCATAGTCATTGATAAAAATGTTGAACATTATATGATTGAGAACAGAGCCTTGAGATGTATTAATAGAGACTTCCCTTTAGACTGACACTGAGTGACTCTCTGGGTTGGGTTAGTCAATGAGCTGTGAATTTACCCATCATTCAGCTCACATTTCTCTACTTTATCCATAAGGTAGTTATCATCAAGACATTGCCAGATTCCTTGCTGAACTCTATAAATAGTATGTATTTATGTATGTGTGTATGCATGCATGCATGTATAGCTGTATGTGTGCATAGTATATATGTGTGTATGCATGTATGCATGTGTTCCACAGTATTTCGCTGACCTCCCATTGTGGTAATCCTTTCCAAAAAGGAAGTGAGGTTAGTCTGGCACAATTTCTTCTTAACAAACCCATGCTGTCTTCATGTCATCACTGTTTCTCTGAATTGTGTAAGGGATTAACATCTAGCTTACCTGTCTACAGTTTGTGAAATCTGCCTTTCCCTTTTTTGTGAAAATCTAGATGTTTGTCCATTTCCAGACTCCTCCTTCCTATCCAACAGCTCTCTATTCCCCACAATTCCAAGATTCCTTAAAGATTCCTGGAAGTGGCTCAGAACTCTTGCCAGGCAGTAGTCTGTAAAACTTTTGGAGGGCAGAGGGAGTTTGGTTTTTGCCTTTGTATTCCTAGTCCCTGGTGGGCCACTAGGTGGCACTGCAGGGGAAGCATGCTGGACCTGGAGTCAGGAACACTCCTATTCCTGAGTTCAAATCTGGCCTCAGGCACTTCCTAGCTGTGTGATGCTGGGCAAGTCACTTCACCCAGTTTGCCTCAGTTTGCTCATCTGTAAAACGAGCTGGAGAAGGAAATGGCCAACCACTGCAGTATCTCTGCCAAGAAAACCCCGAATGAGGTCATGGAGGGTCAGACATTCTTTGTGCCCAGCAGAGTGCCCTGGCATCTCTCAGGAGCTCGCTTAATCAAGGTCTGTGCATTGCTGGGTTCACTTCAATTCCCGTCCTTTAGGATGCTAGATTGATTTATCTTGTCTTTTATGACCTGTGTGCTGAGCATTATGTAGAGCCTACATTTTACGGCGTCTCTCCTTTCTCCCTCCCCCATTAGATGGTAAGCTCCTTGAGGACAGATATTACTTTTGCCTTCTTTTTTTTTATATCCTTAGTGCCTGGCACATTGTGGATGCTTAATAAATGTATGCACAGTGCTGTGTGCACAGTAGGTACCTAATAAGTAAGTCAAATAAGTCATATTGACAAGATCCCTGTGTTTTAGAGGCTGAACTTCAAATGAGATCTTGCAAACCAGCATGTTATATTTTCCCTCCTTTTCTGCCTCTCTTCTTAATTGGAAGTCATGGGTTTAGGGTGGTTACATGGTGTGGTGTAAAGAATACCACCTGCTTTCGAGTCAGGAGGTCTGGGTTCAAATCCAGCTCTGACGCCTACCGCTTCTGTGATCATAATCCAGTCATTGATATTTAGGACTATATTGTTGGTGGTGGTGGTGGTCAGTTGATTAGTAATGTCTGACTGTGGCCCCTTTTCTTGGCAAAGATACTGGAGTGGTTTCTCATTTCCTTCTCCAGCTCATTTGACAGATGAGGAACTGGGGCCCACAGTGTTAAGTGACTTGCCCAGGGTCACACAGCTAGGAAGCATCTATGGCCAGATTTGAACTCAGGTCTTCCTAACTCCAGGGCTGGTGCTCTATTGTGATTGTGACTGTATATGGCTACAACCATAATCTTACAACTACGGTTATATGACTATAACCCTAACTGTACCCTTTCAGGTCTCAGTTTCCTCTTCTGTAAAATGGGGACAATAATATTCCTATTACACACCTTATATTATTGTGAATTATTATTGGATTATTGTGAATGAAGGGCTGTGTAAGGTTTAAATTATCATAGAAATGTGATCTATGATGCCTGGAGAGCTTCATTTAGGGTGTGGGATGAGGTAGGCTTATTGAGATCTCCTGGTTTTAGGGTTTTGTGATGAAACAGTTTGTACCAACAGCAAGTTGGTAGGCTTCCTGTTTTGTTAATACTGAAGGCAAGAAAGAGATACAGGAAGCCCTAGCTTGGTAGACACCTGATTTCAGATCACTTTCATAAAGGAAAAACACAATCTTCATCCAGTTTATGATAGACCTTTGCCCTGTGGTGGAGAGGTGAAGCTGCCACTGGCACCCTCCCTCGAATGAATGTGACCTTCTTTCTTGTTCCTGCTGTGGTCTGTGCATCTTGTCTTCTGGGAAACAAGTGACATCAGCCATTGCCTCCAGGCCTGAGTTATTGCTGTTCTCCATAACTACCCACTCAGAGCTTGTCATTCCATGGCTCTACACAGATAGGGCATTCTTTTTGGCGAGGCAATTGGGGTTAAATGACTTGCCCAGGGTCACACAGCTAGGAAGTGCCAAGTGTCTGAGACCAGATTTGAACTCAGGTCCTCCTGACTCCAAGGCCAGAGCTCTATCCACTGTGCCAAGGTGGAGCATTCTTGAATCATTCAATCAGATGAGGCCACTTGGAGCTGTGTCTGTTAGCTCAGCTGGCCTAGAACCTGGTGCCAATGAGGTCAGGGTCAGTGTCTCCATCCCCTGAAGGGGCCAGTCAGCTTAAGTGTAGTCTATGGCCGCAGATGGCATCCCTTAGTTTGGGCAGCCATCTCTAAGAGTCATAAGGAGAGGCAGGAGGATGGTGGAGGGCTGTCTGAAGGTGGAGATTCAAATCTTCCCTTTGACAATCTGTGGGGCCAGCGACAAGTCACTGAGCCCTCCATTAGAATGAGGAGATGGTTCCCAGCAGAAGCTCCCTCGGCAGCTTGGAAGGCAGGCACTTTGCAAGCCTACCATTGAACAAGAGCAGTTATCATCTATTTTAGGAGCTGTTATTACTATTTTGTAAGTAACACTCTCAAATTTGCCGTGTGTTTTGCTTACGTAATTATGTATTGTGCCTCATTGAATGGTTTCAGTGTATATTTAGGGATGCTTTTAAGGAAGGAAGGAAATAAGCATTTATTAAGCACTTACTGCATGCCAGGCACTGTGCTAAGTGCTTTACAAATATTGTCTCGTTTGAGATTCACAACAATCCTGTGATTTAGGTGCTATTATTATCTCATGTTAGTTACAGTTGTAGAAAAGACAAAGAGGTCAAGTGACTTGCCCAGGATCACACACGTAGTGTCTGAGGTCAAATATGAACTCATGTCTTTCTGACTCTAGGTGCCTTTCATCTCTGATAGCTTATATTTGAAGGTCCCTTCCAGGGCCATTCTATGTTCTAAGGTCCTTTCCAGGTGTGCCATTCTGCTTTATATTCTATATGCAAAAGTCCTGTCGATCTGTGACATTCTGACATTCCCATATACAACATTCTATTGCTCACCTCTGGACCTTTGTACTACTACTGGCTGTGCCCTATGCCTGGAATGCCTTCCCTCCTCAGCTCTGCTTCTTAGAATCCCGAGCTCCTTCCAGAACTCAGTTCCCATGCCACCCACTGCATCAGGCCTTTCCTGCCATGGCCCCTCCCCACCATCTGCTAATGCCCCCAGATTACTTTGTCTTGACTTTGTACACATCTTGTATTTGCTTGTGTGAACACTTATTGTTTTCCTGTGGTAGAAAGTTATCTACTTGCAGGTGGGGACTGTTTACTTTTTGCCTACAATAGTGCTTTGAACTTAGTAGATTCTCAGACTGCTTGTTGATTACCTGATGGATTCTAAGGTCCCTTCTAGCCCTGGTATTCTGTATTCTAAGGTCCCTTCTAGCATGGATGAATATTCTATGCTTTAAGGTCCTGTCCCCTTGTGACCTGTTATGTTCTATGGTCAAAGGTACCTCTTACCTTTGACATTCTAAGTTCTGTGTTCTAAGGTCTCCCCCGGCTCTGACATTTCATGCCTATGTTGAAGGTCCCTTATGGCGCTGACATTCTCTGTTCTAAGTCCCCTTCCAGCTCTGACATTCCATGTCTTTGGTTAAGGTTCTTTCTGGCTCTGACATTCTGGGTTGATATTCTAAGCTCTGACATTCTCCTCGTCAGAACTACAGGTCAGTAGCGGCTTCTTCAGATACAAGCTACACCACCATAGTTATTTTCCACTGTCTTGTGATTCCCACTCTCTGAAATGTTCCTTATCTTCTGCTCTTGTACAGTCACACTCCACCCCCTTTCTGTTCAGTAAACAGCAGCAATGAAGGAATAGCCCTTTCTCCTTATGCAGTTAGCCCTTTGTAGCTGTATGTAGAAGTAGCTTGCTAATTTTACAGATGAGGAAACTGAGGCAAGCAGGATGAAATGTCTTGCCCGGGGTCACACAGCTAGGAAGTGTCTGAGGCCAGATTTGAACTCAGGTAGTAGAGTCTTCCTGACTGCAGACCAGACATTCTACCCACTTTGCCACCTAGCTACCCCTTCAGCAGCTTGTAAGAGTTTCTAGAAGCAGTGGAAAGAACTCAGAGCCAGAAGACTTAATTTCTAAAATCTTACCTTTGTCACTAACTGGTTCATGTTCTTGGGCTAGTCCCTTCTCTCTGGGCCTTGGGTTTTATTAAACACACACACACACACACACACACACACACACACACTCAGTAGCTGAATTTTATTTTAGTTTCTACTAGCAAGTATGCTCAGTACTCAAGAACTCCAGTATCTCAATAATGTGGAAGTTCCTTTCGGGAAGGGAGATTTCAAACCATCTGCTCTGCCTGCCCATCCGATGTGAATTTTGTCCATGTCTACAACTGAAAAAAATGTTTCCCTAAAAAGAACAAGAATAAAATAAAGCAGATGAAGTAGTCCAAACAAAACAAAATAGGATTGAAATAATTGTACATATGCAATTTTGTCATGTATGTGTGCCTATTATACATGTAATTACAAATATATGGTATATGTGCTATGATTTCATTGGTAGGGGAAATTTATGAGGAAATGTCCTCTACCAATGCAAATCACCTCTACCAATGCAAGTCAACCTTTAGAGAGTTACCTGGAGAAACCGAGATCTTAAGTGAGCTGCCTGGGGTCACATAACTAGCATGAATCAGAGGCTGCCAAGCTTGATCTCTATTCAGGATGTTCTGCTATGCTAGTGCCTCAGGCTGATATTTACCAGTAGATAAAAGAAACAAAAGCTGAACAGCACCGTTGGAACCCAAAGACGGTGGTGATGACATAGTTGCTTTATCCATCCATTGGAACATTGTTGCCCCTCAGTGCTGTCCTTGGTGGCAGTCTTTGAGTTTTTACTTTTCTCATTTTACTTTTTTCACTACCCATCGATTCATATAGAATCACAGGGTTTATAGACAGAAAAGACCTCACAGGTGAGTGTGGACTAATCTGATCCCCTTATTTTACAAATGAAGAAACTGAAGCCCAGTGAGGTAAAGTGATTTGTCCAAGGTAACACAATAGGCAGGTGGAGAGCTGGGATACAAACCCAAGACTCCAGCTCTCCTACAACACTCTTACTCAGTTTTTTAGGACTACTTTCTAGCCCTAGGATTTCCTTTCCCAATCAGCCTTTTCAGGGGCTGAGGTTATCAATAACCACATTAACAACAAGAAAGTACAGACCAGCAACAATTATTTTCACTTTTTTTTAACATAATAAAAAAGTAGGCTATAGATATCCTTGTATTATATATTCAGCCCTACAGTTAGTGTTCTAGGGATAATGAGTTGGTCTCTGGCCTTATGGTGCTTATGGTCCCCATGGGGAGATGAGTAAGCCCCATGCCACACTTAGAAACATTCCAAGGCTTAACCCATGAAGTGAAACAGGAACTCAGAGAAAGGAGAGCTCATTGAGACTTCATGGGGGGGGGTAACCCTTGCACTGAACCAAGAAGGGAAAGGGATTCAAAGGGGAGGTGGGGCTGGCCTCTGGCATAGGGGAATGAAGATCCAGAGAACAAACTAGCCTTTGGAGCATAGGAAATGGAGGAAACTGGCTTCTAAAGAAATTCACAGATTAATTTATCCTGCAGGTCAAATCCTGTTTCCAAGACACAGGGTGATGATATATGGCTCATCTTTCTCACTAGAACTAGGAAAGCCTGCAATTCAGCTGTTATTCTTGTCCTCCAAGACCAATAATGTGCTACTATTAATAACACCACACTTAGAGAGCTATTTATGGTTCACCTAGTGCCTTACTTGCTGTATTTCTGGGAGGTAGGCAGAGAAAGTATTATCATCCCCATTTTGCAGAAGAGAAAACTGTGGCTTAGAGAAATGAAGTGTTTTGCCTGAAGAAACTGAAGGCAAGAGAGAGAGGGAAGTGACTTCCCCAGGCACTGCAGTGAGGAAGTAGCAGAGCCAACATTTGAACTCAGGTCTTTGGCATTTTTTTTTAAATTAAATTTTATCTTTTTCAATGAACAAAAAGTTATTTCTCTCTCTGCCACCTTCCCCTCCCTCTCATTGGAAAAAAGGAAAAGAAAAGAAAACCCTTGTTACAGGCATGCATAGTCAGGCAAAACCAGTTTCTGCATTGCCCATGTCCAGAAAGCATATGTCGTTCTGCACCCTGAATCCAATACCTTTTTGTCAGGAAATGTGTCATCATCAGTACTCTGGAATCCTGATTGGTTATTGCATTGATGCAAAAAAGTTTTTATAGTGTTGTCTTTCTATGAAGTGTCTTCCTTCAGCTCACTTCACTTTGTATCAGTTCATACAAGTCTTCCCAGGTTTCTCTGAAGCCAGTTCTTTTGTTGTTTCTTATGGCACAAAATAGTCCTTTCCATTCATAAACCATAATTTGTTCAGTTGCTGTTGTTTGGTCATTTCAGTTGTATCCAACTCTTTGTGACCCCATTTGAGATTTCTGTGGCAAAGATACTGGAGGGGTTTGCCATTCCTTCTCCAGCTCATTTTATAGGTGAGGAAACTGAGGCAAACAGGGTGAAGTGACTTGCCCAGGGTCCCACAGCTAGGAAATATCTGAGGCTGTATTTGAACTCAGGAAGATGAGTCCTCCTGACTTCAGGCTTGGCACTCTCCTCTGTACCACCTAGCTGCCCATATTTGTTTATCAATTTCCCAGCTGATGGGGAACCCAGGTCTGCTGATCCTGATCTTGTACTCCTTTCCCTTTTATAGACTTGTCTAGTTTGATAACTACCAGAGCCAGAATTTGAACCCAGGTCTCCTGATTTTTAATCTAGTCTTCTTTCCATTATTTCATGTAGCCTCTCTCAGAAAGAATTTGGAATAAACATGTAGAAATGCAGTTTCCTGCAAGTGGATGCCCTATTTCATCCAACCCAGACAGTTTAGCAGTTCATCTGTCTAGATGTCCTATCTTGATTATGTCTGTCTGAGACTCAGCAAGGAGAAACCTCAATGGGCCACTATCTGCCTTGGCCTTTATTTGTCCTGTGGCTGCAGATAAGCTATTCCCTGGGCCTCTGGTGGCAGGAGATTGGCAGTCCTGTGCAGCCACTCCCAAATTGCTCTTAGAGGCCCTAGCCTGCTTCTGGAAGGAATTTTCTTTCCCATTACTTCCCTTCAGAAGTTCTCTATTGCAGCTGAACCAGATGATGAGCCATTTCTTGATTGTTTCCTGCCCTCTCCTGCCTCCTAGCCTCTGTATAGGCTGTGTCCTCTGCCCCTGCTATGTACTGTCTCCTCATCTCTATTTGTTGAAATTTTCCTCTTGCTTCCAGAGTCAGCTCAGGTACCAGCTCCTCTGGGAGGTATTCTCTGCTCCCTCTAGCTGAAAGTGACCTCTCCTGATTCCCAAGTCCCTAAATATTTTGAGTGACTTTGCACCCATTCCATTCTAACTTGGATCACAGTTTATTTGCCTAATTCCTCCTAGTAGACTGTAAGCTTTCCCAGGTCAGGAACTGTGCCATTTTCCATCTTTGTATAGATTGCCCCCTACCCCCCAAAAAAAACCCCTCCTCTGAAGGAGCTTATTAACTAAAGGGGAGGAACAGCTTGGGGGTTGGAACATGAGTACAAATAAGTATGAGCCAAGAGCCAGTGAGAGCTTAGAGCAATTTTCGAGGAGGAGAGACCTTTCACTCCCAGGAATGGGATCAGTAAAGAAGCTTTCAAGGAAGAGGCGGGCCCCCCCTTAGTTGGGCTTTGAAGGAAGGAAGTGCCTTCAATAGATGGAGAGAGGGGCTGGGGTGAGAGGAGGTTCATTCCAGGTAACCTGTATACTGGGAACCAAGGCATGAAGCCTGAAGCAGATAAGGATGAGTCCTCATTAGCTCTCCGCTGAATGACTGAAATGGGCTTTTCATTGTAACTCCAGCTGCCACATTCCATGCAGCTGCCAAAACAATTCTTTGAAAGCATAGGTATGCCCATTTCTCCTCCTACTCACTAAATCCCAGGAGCTTCCTTTTAACTCCAGGATCAAATATAAAACCCTCTCTTTAGCACTGAAAGCCCTTCAAAACCTGGCCCCTTCCTGCCTTCTCTGCATTCTTCTGCTTTCCTCCTTTCTACCCAATTTATGATCCAGAGACACAGCCTTTCTGGCTGCTCCTCTCCCATGACATCCCATCTGCTTCTCACTGGCTCAACCCCATGCCTGGAATGCTCTCTCTCTCTTCACCTCCGCCTCTCAGTTGCCTTGGTTTCTTTCACGACTCAGCTCAAATCACACCTCCTGCCGCAAGCCTTTCCCTGTCTCCCCAGCTGCTGGCTCTTTCCTAACTCATTACCTTGTGTCTGCTTTGTATGTGTCTTGTACATACCTTTACATGTACTGGTTGTCTCTCCCATTAGAATGTAAGAACCTGAGGGGCAGGGACTGTTTTCGCCTTCCCCCCTCCCCCTCCCCTTTTTGTATCCCCAGGGCTTACAGTATCTGGAATATAGTAAGCAGATATTAAATGCTTTTTGATCGATTGAACAGATAGGTGCTTAATCAATGCTTTTTCATTCATTCATTCATCCATTCATTCAAATAGTCCAAAAGATAAACAATATGAAGGAGCCAAGATAGGTAGGTTGGGGTCAGATTTGATAGAACCTGGACAGAATACCAGGATCTCCCTTTCACTTTATTCAATGTGTAGTACAGAGCCATAGAAGGTTTTTGAGCCAAGTTCCATGGTCGTCTTTCTCCTTGTCAAGTCTGGCCTAAAGGTCAGAAGACCCAATTTGTGTTCCTGTTTTGGTCCCCTCAGCTGTTACAAGTCCCTCAACAATACCTCCTCCCAGCCTCCTCTTCACCTGCTGATGGCTCCAGGCTGGTGCACGTTTAGGGGTAGGGTGGGGAGGTGTACATACACCCTGAGGATATGCTGAGAGGGAGGGAGTAGGCTAGGAGCTCAAGAGAAGGTTGGGTTCCTTCCACAGTGGTCCCTGACTTCAGGGCCAAGAGGTCACACAATCTCCTATAAGGAAGACTAGGGATTCTGAGTTCCTCATCAGCTTCCTGGGTCTAACTCTGATCTCTTTTTTTTCAAGATTCTTTTGCATGGGGCCCGGCCTAGGGGCCTGTGCTCTCCTAGGTCTCCTTCCCTAGGGGTATCCATCACTGATAGAAGAGGCCTTAGATTATAACAGCTGATGCTAACTTTCCCCCAGGGGTGTTTGTATTATATTCGAGAGCTCTCTGAGGGTGAAAAGCCTTTAGGCCCTAGAAAGAACAAATCTCTAAAATGCAGCCGATCTGAGAGTCAGTGTGCATATTGCAGGCAGGGAATTCACCTCAGAGTCAGGAAGATTGGCAGGCGCCATCTCCAGTCATCCTGATTTATATCTTGCCACAGATGGCTCCAGAGGAGAAAGTGAGGCTGGTGACTGCACAGCCCTCACTCGGTGAAATCCAACTCACTTGCAAGTCATGGCATCATCTCCCTGATGTCATAGTCCTCTTGGAGAAGGAAGTACAAACAACAAGAGGAAGACTGGCTGTATGACGCTGGACAAGTCACTTAACTTCCCACCTTCCCAGGTAGTCATCCTTTTAACACTACAAGTTACAGAGTAGGTGTCAATCTGCATCGGTAGGAGGTGGTTTTCTCACTAGGAGTTACCCACACTAATGGCATCACAGATCTGGACCAAAACAAAACAAAACAAAACAAAAAAAACCTATCACAGACTTTGAGCTAGAAGGGCCATCTACTCTGGCCATCCTCATTTTACAAATGAGGAAACTCAGGCTGAGGAAAATTAACAGGTTTGCTCAAGGTCACCCTGGCATCTGTAGGAGAGTTGGGTTTTGAATGCAAGTATAAGCACAGCAATCTGCCCCTCTTTCCATAGCAACCTTCAAGTCTTCGAGTCAGGTAAAAGTCTTTTGTAACCCCAGTGCCTACTAGGAGTGCTACAAGGGGAAGACAGCTGGAATTGGTGTAAGAGGACCTGGTCAAATCCTAGCTCTGTTAGTAACTCCTTGTGACTTTGGACTAGTCATTTAACCTCTCAGCACATCGGTTTCCCTCTTTGTAAAATGAGGGATGCCAGACTACATGACCTCTAAGGTCCCTTCTAGACCTAGATTTTTGATCCTATGATCTGAGGCAACAGTATTGATCCAGCTGGGCTGAGCTGCTTTTTGTTCTCAGCCTAAATCTCTGGGTAAAGCCTTTCAGCTGAGAGAGTGGAGTCTGTGATGTGTGAAAATGTTATTAAGGGCAGAGAACAACTCAAATTCCCGGCTGTTCCCAAGTGAGTGGGCTTTGGAAGGAGGGAGCCATTAACTTGCTTCACATGGTAAAACCAAGGGCCTAGTTTAGGAGAGATTAACTTTCTTGATGAAAGCTACCTGGAGTTTTGGTAGGTTAGGTTCCCACACCCCGGGCATCTTCTTGAATAGAATCTGCCAATGTCAGAATTGGCAGGGACTTTAGTGCATGAGAAACAGAATATTAGAAATGGAGGGACCTTAGAACATGGAATGTCAGAATCGGGAAGGTCCTCAGAATATGGAATGTCAGAGCTGGGAGGGACCTTAGACATGGAATGTTAGACCTGAGAGGAGCCTTAGAGCAGTAGAATGTAAATTCCTAGAGCTCAGACACTATTCTGATTTTATATCCATGGTGCCTGTGCCTAGCACATAATAGATGCTTAGCAAATGTTTATTGACTGGTAGAATGCCAGAGCTGTATTGGCTTTAGAACACAGAATAGAGAATGTCACAACTAGGGCTGATCTAAGATCTAACCCATCTCCCTCATTTTATAATTGAATAAACCAAGGCCCAGAGAGGGGAGGTCACATGCCCAAGGTTAAAAAAAAAATCAAATCTACCTCCTCCTATACAAAATTTAAAAAGCATAATTTAGGACAAATACAAAGGAGAAGATGTTATACATCTTTTACATAGTAAATTATGATACTTATTGTGGCCAAAGGTGGAAAACACAAATATATGTTCAGGCAAGATTTAAATAAATTTACATGTATTTGAGCCATATAAGATTATTTGAGGTTAGTCCTTAGTGCAGAGACTGTCGGAACAAAAAAAGGACAGATTAGAGGAGGGACTATAGAAGGGATGGGCTGAAAGAGACCTTAGAATAGAGAATGTCAGACCTGAAAAGAATCTTAGAACACAAAATGGTAGAGGTGGAAGAAACCTTAGAACTTAGAGTATCAAAGCTGAAGATTTTGTCAGCTTCAGGGCTGACAAAGGGAAGGGCATCATCTCCCACCAAAAAAAACGAAGATAAACCCAGCCCCTTTCCCCACACATCCACAGCACACACATGCCACCTCTCACTTGCCCAGAGTGATTCATACTTCTCAGAGCACTCTCACATTTATCATCCCACTGGGTTCTTACTATAAATCTGCAAAGGAAGTAGAATTGATATGCTTTTTTTTTTTTCATTTTATAGATGAGGAAACCAAGACACAACAGGGAGTGGCACGGTATCCACTCACTATACTATGTGGAGGAGGGAGACTGTGAATTTGGGGGAAAACATCTCCCCAGAAAAAGTAATCTTATAGATCAAAGAAACAGACTTATCAGGTCCTATAAATCATAACAGAGCCTCAGGCTGACAGGAGCCTGACTGATTTCTATCTTGAAAGAGGCCACCAGTCTTACAGAGATTTCTTGCCAGAATATCTGACAAGATGAACTACAGAGAAAACCTCCCACAGGAGCAAATCTAATCTTTATGAACTCCTGAGACCCCAAGTTAACCTATTTCCCCCCACATTACCTGACATTCTGTTCCTGTAGCTGCCGTAACTCAACTTCCCAAATAAGGAAAGTGGCTAAGGAGGTTCACCTGATAGGGTTTTTTTTTTAAGGCAATTGGGGTTAAGTGACTTGCCCAGGGTCATACAGCTAGTGTCAAGTGTTTGGTCTGAGGGGGAATTTGAACTCAGGTCCTCCTGACTTCCGGGCCGGTACTCCATTCACTGCACCATCTAGCTGCCCCATAGGTTTTTTTTTTCTACCTGTAATGTCAGCCCTAAGGCTGTGTAAAACCTTACCTCTGTGTGCGTCTCCTTTTCTTCTAGGCTCTGCTACCCATCAACTGATGCTAATTAAGCTTTTGATCTTTTAGCATAGACTTGATTTGTTGACCTCCAGGCAAATAGACCAAGTCTCCAGGATTGCTTTCTGGGAGGATCTTAGGACCTCTGGGTAAAGGAATTCCCCAATATATCAGTGTTAACTGGTAAGGACAAAATATTCTGGGAACATTGAGAAAATCATACAGAACCTCCAAGTTAGGAGGGATCTCAGAGTCCCTCCTGGGGTGGGGAATCTGTGGCCTTGAGGCTACATGTGGCCCCCTAAGTCCTCAAGTGTGGCCCTTTGACTGAATCCAAACTTCACAGAACAAATTCCCTTAATAAAAGGATTTGTTGTGTAAAACTTGGACTCAGTCAAAGGGCTGCATTTGAGGACCTAGAAGGCCACATGTGGCCTCGAGGCTGCAGGTTCCCTACCTCTACTCCATCCCCCAAATCCCATCTACAACATGCTTACCAAGGGTTCATCTAATTTTTGCTTGAAGTCATCCACTGACATGAAACCTTTTACCTTCTGAGAAGCCCTTTAGAACTTGAAAGGATTCAGTTATCCAACCTTCCTCTGTTTTACAGAAGAGGAAGCTGAGGCTCAGAAAAGTTAAGCAATTTCCTCAAGGATACACAGCAAATAAGTGGCAGAACCAGAATTAGAACCTTAGTCTAATGCTCTTTTCACTACATTAGGCTATTCTCCATTGGGCTGGCCCAACACTGTACTGCTTAGGTTGTAACCCAATACAATACTGGGATAATATGGTCAGGATTCTTAAGGGGACTTATGAGATAAAGGGCTGAAACAAGCAGGAAAAGGTGTTCCTGACTCCAGAAGTGTCTCATCCTCTCCTTGTGGATTCCATCCTTCATCTCATCATATTTTGCTGCTGGATATATAAATTATCTCTTATAAAAGTATTTAAGGGTCCATTCCACTTTCTTTTTTTATTTAATTTTGTTCCTCAATTACATGTAAAAAAAAGATATTAACATTCATTTAAAGAAAGTTTGAGTTTCATGTTTTCTCCCTCCTTCCTTGAGAAGGAAAGCAATTTGATGTAGATTATATATGTACAGTCGTGCAAAACATTTCCATATTAGCCATGCTGCAAAAAACAAACAACAACAATAAAAACCAGCTGCAGAGAAGAAAATGTAGACCAAAAAAAAATCCCCTAAACAAAGGCTCACCCAGAAAGTTTAAAAAAAATAAAAGAAAGAAAATCGTGCTTCAGTCTACATTCCAGACTCCGGATCAGATCTTTCTCTGCTCGTGAACAGCATTTTTCATCATAAGTCCTTTGAGTTGTCTTGGATCATTGTATTGCTCTGAACAGTTAAATCATTCACAGTTGATCATTGTACAATATTGTTGTATACAATATTCTCTTGGTTCTGCTCATTTCCCTTTGCATCCATTCATATAAGTCTTCCCAGATTTTTCCTAAAAGCATCTTGCTCGTCATTTCTTGTAGCACAATAGTATGATGAGCATATTCTCAATTTCCAGTCCTTTGTCAACGTGAAAAGAGATGCTATCAACATTTTTGTACGTATAGGTCCTTTTTTTAAAAAAAATATCTTTGGGATATAGACCTAGTAGTGATATTGCTGGGTCAAAGGGTATGCACAGTTTTATAGCCCTTTGGGCACGGTCCCAATTGCTCTCCAGATCCATCACACTTTCTAAGGATTTTACTGTTTCCCTGGACCACTGAGAGGGACTGAAAGCTCACCCAAAGTTATTGCTGCTGCGCTTCTAAGAAAGGGGTTGACTCTGAAGTTACCCTATCTTTTCAGCCTTATTTCTTACTTCTCCCCTTCATGGACTTTACCCTCCCCTACATATCTGCACTTTTCTATTAGCACCTTTGCTATTCCTCATACCTTGAATGGCCTCCTTCCCACCTCTTCCAGTTACATTCTGACTGACTGAACTTTAAGAAGTTCAACTCAAATGCCACCTTTTCCATGAAGCCTTCCCTGATTGCCCCTATCAGTAATGCTATGACCTTTTCTACTCTCCCCAGCTCCCCTACAACTTACATCTGGAGTCAGATGATCCAGGTTTTCATCCCAACACTGCAGCTTATGAGGCCTGTGAAAACGGGCAAAGTCATCTCACCTTCATGGGCCTCAGTCTCTTCCTCCGTAAAAGAAAGGAGCTGGGCTGGATTCCCTCCCATGTAGCTCTAAATCCTGGGTTTTAAGAGGAATTAGGGATGATTTCATAACCCTGGTGATGCTTGGGGAGAATTTGTGGGGGCTGCCAGGTGAGAGATCTTCCTTGCCCCCTCCCATCATCCCCAAAGGTTGTGTGGAGTTGGGATGCTAAAAAACTAAATGTCAAAAGAATCATAACACATCTATAGCAATTGGCCGATAAACATTCATTAAATGTTTACTGTGTGCCAGCCACCGGGCTAAGTCAGCACTCTATGGTTTATAATTGCTCACATTTACATAGTGCTTTAGAGCTTTACATTGAGGGTGTCCCAAAAGTCTTCATGTGGTTGGTTTTTGTTTTTGTTTTGTTATGCAACTGGGGTTGAGTGACTTGCCCAGTGCCACACAGCTAGTAAATGGCAAATGTTTGGTCTGATGCTGGATTTGAACTCAGGTCCTCCTGACTTCAGGGCCGGTGCTCTATTCACTGCACCACCTAGCTGCTCTCCTTAATGTGGTTTTAAGCAATTAAAGCTTAACATGGCACTAGGACTTTTGGTGCACCCTGAATACCATCCATTTTTATGCTTATATCAACTCTGGGACACAGGAGCTGTTATTATCCCTATTTTACAAATGAGAAGACTGAGGCAAACAGAGGTCAAGTGACTTGCCCAGAGTCACACAGCTGAGTTAGACTGTGAGCTCAGGTTTTAATGAACCCAGTAGTGCAAAGGGCTTTCCTCAGCATGATGATTCAAAAGGAGACGGCACGGGAATTCTGGGACCTAGGGCAAGTACTACAAATTGGGCCTGGGGCAAGCGGCATCAGTGGCATCCTCCATTGGGGGAGCAGGGGAGGCAAACCTTTCCCTGGCAGCTCAGGGGCAGATGCAGAGGAAGGTGGGTTTGGGGAGCAGGGCAGCAGCTCACCCTATCTTCTGGCTTCATTTTAACGAATTCTTATTAATTGTTGCTAAAGGCATCCTGGCATAGGGGATAGAGACGTGGCCTTGGAGTCAGGAGGACAAGTTCTCTCTCAAAAAATACTAGCTACGTAACCCTAAATAAGTCATTTAACCTCTGAATGCTCTAGGCCAGGGGTGGAGAACCTGCAGCCTCGAGGCCACACATGGCCCTCTACATCCTTTAGCTGAATCCACACTTCACAGAACAAATCCCCTTAATTAAAAGGATTTGTTCCGTCAAAAGGCCACACCTAAGGACCTAGAAGCCCTTGAGTCTGCAGGTTCCCCACACCTGCCCTAGGCAATTTAAGACCAGGAATTCAGGGAAGGCACCAGCTTGTACAGGTAGAGGAAGTTTACTCACCTTTACACCAAGGAAATTCACAGATCCCAACCCTATCCCCTTTCTTTCTAACTAGAGGCTGAGCTCGATGTTTGCTCAGAGCCCTGGGGATATAGTTCGGGGTGCCCCCCCTTAGTTACTGTTTCTCAATATTATCATCTCTAACCTATAGATAAGAAAACTTAACTACCCTCCTTAGAGTGACTGCTCTGGGGCAAACAGCTCGCAAGTGATTGATTGCTTGTTAGAACCAGGATATAAACCCCAGGGCTCCCGATTCTCAAATCAAAGTCTTTTCCTTTGCACATTCCAAGCAGTGGGAATACAGGTAACTATTCAATTCCTTTTCCCCAGCATTGTCCCTCCTCCCCAAACAGGAGAGGACGCTATGAGCTTAGAGGGAGCTGGGCCAGCTCTGCTCTTGCTCTTGAGATGAAGCCTTTCTGCAGCATCTTGTTCTTTTCTGGAGGATCCAGTAATAGCATGGCCTGTGGTTTGGCTACTCCAGAGGACAACTAAATGTATAATCTATAACCCACCAGTCATAGGCCCTGGTGCCCTTCCGGCCTGCTGTTATTCAGCTCCCTTGCAGAGGGTCCCCAGATGGCAGTGGAGGTTTCTGAAGGAGAGGGAGGGTGAGAGAGAGAGAGAGAGAGAGAGAGAGAGAGAGAGAGAGAGAGAGAGAGAGAGAGAGAGAGAGAGAGACTGAGAGATAAAGATGCATATTATATATATACATATATATATATATATATATATATACATATATATACACATATATATATGTATATATATATGCCTATACTATACTATAGTATAGCATAGGGCCTGGCGCCACGTGGGATCACAGCCTCATGCATCCAGGGCTGGAAGAGATTTTACATATTATTTAGTCTAATTCCCTCATTTTTTAGATGAGGAAGCTGAAGCTTGGAGAGATTCATTTACTTGTCCAAGGTCACAGAGACAATAATTGGCAGTCATCATTTGAACTCAGGTCTCGTGGAAAGACAAATACTGAAGCTGAAATACTTTGGCCACATAAGACCTGGATGTTGGGAAGAAGGCAAAAGGAGAAAGGGATGGCACAGGAGGAGATAGTGTCATGGAAACAGCAAACCTGAACTTGGACAGACTATTGGAGATCGTGGAGGATAGAAGGGCTGCAAGCTATGGTCTGTGGGGTCATGGCTGAACAACAATTGATTCTCTATCCTATAACAAACTTGTGACACTAAGTTCTTGCTTTATCTTTGTCTCTCCAGCACCCAGAGTAGGCACTTAATAAATGTTTGTTGAATGACACAAAGGGAATTATAAACCAAAGAAAAACAAACAAAACCCCCAAGGTTCTGCAACTCCATTCCTTACATTTTACTTCCTGTTGATTATCCAGTTTAAAGGTAATTGATTAATGACAACTGGAGGAAAAATTTGAAAATTTATTTCCAGCCAAATCTTTATAATGGGGTGGCAAGATGACTTTTAGTAAATGCATAAAATGTTTGTAAATAAATGTAGGGAATGGAATGCTGTTGCCAATTGTCAGTAATGAAGCCAGTTATTTTATATTTGGCAAAATCTTTTAGCCGAAGGAGCATTAGGTACCTTGTCCCCAGATTACCTTGTATTTATTTATTTGTGTGTGTGTGTGTGTGTGTGTGTGTGTGTGTGTGTGTATTTTAATATGCTTACATGTATGCATGTTGCTTCCCTCAACAGAATGTAAGCACCCTGGGGGCAGGGACTGTTCCATTTTTTAAATTTTGTACCTCTATTATCTAACTCTGCTTGGCACATTAACATTATAGAGGCCCAATAAATTCTTTTTTAATAGTTGGCATGGGTGCCCAAAGAAAGGAAAACCCCAACATGGTGAAGAGAAAGGGTGGGGTTTGGGATGATAGTAACAAAAATGACCTTCACAGAGTTCAAATCTAGCCTCAGTCACTTCCTAGTTGTGTAACCTCGGCCAAGTCACTTAACTCTGTTTGCCTCAGTTTCCTCATCCAATGAACCAGAGAAGGAAATGGCAAACCACTCCAGTATCTTTTCCAAGAAAACCCCAAAGGGGGTCATGAAGAGTCAAACATGAGTGAAAAATGACTGAACAATAATAACAAATGTGTGTCAGATGCAAATATGAATGCAGTCACACCACACCATCTGCTCAGGGTAACTGACAGGCCTCAAAACCATTGGTGAGTTGGGAGGGGTGTCTACCCCAAGCATGGAAGACTTCCCCTAAGCAGAATAGGTGGGTGAGAAAAATTTGTTCCAAAGGCCACCAACGCAGATGAGGCAGGTTCTGTGGAGTAGTTAGAGTATGGTCAGACATCAAAGATGCCAAAGTCATCCACCATCTCCCGGGCCATCCTCAGTCATCCCGACTTTTGTCTCACCATTGGACTTCGATGACTCTGGAAGAGAGAGTGAGCCTGAAGACTTTGAGCAACTCTGCCTCACTTGAATCCAGTTCACACACGTGTCAAGATATCACCTTGTGATGTCATAGGTTCTCTTTGAAAATGAAGGACGAACACCACCATATGCTTAACACCACACCTTTCTGCCATCTACAGGCTGGTTTCCATTTACCACCAAACCACTAATAGGCCAGTAGCCTTCTTCCTTTCTTCCTGTCCCTCCCTGCCACCTCCACCCCCATAGTTCAATGGAAATAATGGGGCAATCATGAATCTCAGAGATGGAGGGGACCTCACAGGCCATCTAAGTGGTGGTGACTGATACCCAATAGAAAGACCCCTCTTCAACATTCCCAACAAATGGTTAGCCAGTGTCTTCTTAAAGACCTTCAGAGATAGAGAGCTCAGCACCAAATCAAGCCATTCCATTTATGTGAATATGTAAAATTTGTAGTTTTTCACCTATATTGAGCTGGAATCTTGCTCTCTGAAATTGTCCTCATTAGTCAAATAGAACAAGTTTACACTCTCTTTCATCTGCCAGTCTTTAAAATACTTGAAGTCCAATATTATTGTCTCTCCCCAAGTCAGCGTTTAGTAACGTCAGAATCACCTGCCTTGATTCTTTACTTCCTGCACCAAAATGTCCTGATAGGTGAAGACTAAGGGGAACCAGCCATTCTTAGGCATCCTACCTGGTTGGTTGGTGCCAAGAGAATTCTCCAGGCCTGCTTGGTGGGCATCTCCTCTGCTCCCCAGTCCAGATATTTGGTCTTGTGGCTCAATTGAAAAGCATCTCCCCACTCCCCTATCTCCAATCCAGACAGCTACTTCTTATGTCTCCAAGTCAAATACTGTTAGGAAATGTCAGCATCTCCAAAACTAGCTGCATTTCCATATATTCCCCCATTGGTCCAGTGAAGAGAATCCTGGATTTGAGAGTCAGAGGCTCTGAGTTCAACACTCCTAGAGCTATCACTTTTCTCCCATATGACCTTGCATTTCTTTGCATTACCATAGCTTAGCATAATGCCTGGCACATTGTAAGATCTTAATAAATACTTGATGACTGACTTTCTCTTTATAAGCCTCAGTTTCCTCATTTGTAAAACAAAAAGGTTGGATCAATGACTTCTAAGGTCTCTTCTATCTCAAAATCTGCAGTCCTATGATACATCCAATCTGGAGCTGCCTACCCTGGGACAGTTTATTTTCTAAAAAACATGAACATCAAAGGGCCCTCTGGTAAATGCTGACAGGATGAGAATTTGACCCATCCTGGTCTAAATATGAGAATTTGGACTCAGGAAACAGAGAGCAGAAGCCAAAACCTCAGTCATTGCTGTCCTCTGCACCTGGGGAGAAAATAGCTGATGGAGAAGAGTAGAAAGTGAAAATAGGGAACCCAGCCAACCACAGGCAGCCTAAGCCCTGGGCACATGAGAGCAAGGGCCCCATATAGAACCCCATGACCCTGAAAAGGGAATCTGCATTATTTGCTCTGGTGTAAAGGACAATGAACTTGCAAGTTCATAAATCCTGGCATCTAATCCCATCTCTGTCACTTTCTGGCTGTGTGATCTTGGGTAAGTCATTTGTCCTTTCTAGGTTTCACTTTCCTTTGGTGAAAACAAAGTGGTTTGGACTGAATGATCCTAAGGTCTCATCTAGCTCTGACATTCTCTGACTTCCTTGTGCTGAAAACATGAATACTGAGGGTCCTGATGGCAATCTGGGATGGGGTAAGAATTTGACCCAACTTGGTCTTAATTATATAAGACCTCAGATGCTGGGAATAAGGATCAGAAGCCCAAACCTTGCAATTCTGCTCTGTTTCGATCCCTCCCACTCTTCTGGGGTCATATTAGCTAACTGAGAAGAGGGAAAAATAGAAAAAGATGACCCAGGCTGGTCTGGCCCTGACCTCCCCTAAAGCCTCTCCTTCTCAGAGATGGAAAACATAGGCAGAGGCCCACAATGCAGTGTACTCGGAGACATGAGGGGGATTTTTTTTTTCATGTATAAATCCTCTTAAAATTTATACTTACTGAAATTACCAGTGTCTTATGTTTTTCATATCATCCTTATTTTCCAGTATTTCTCTCTTCCCTCTAACTCACATTTCATTTCCCAACTCTGGATATTTTCACTGTCTTCTGCTTTTATATCGTCTTTATTTTTTAGTATATTTCTTCCTCCTAACTCATGCTCCATCACCTGACCCTGGCTATTTGCCCTGGTTGTCCCTTATCCCTGGAATGCTCTGCCTCCTCATCTCGACCTCTTGGTTCTCATGGCTTTCATCAAGTGCCAGCTAAAATTCCACCTTCTACAGGAAACCTTTCCCAATGTCTTCTTGTCTTCCCCATGGTAATTATTTACAATGTATTCTGTCTGGCCTTTTTTTTCCTTTTTTTTCTTTTTTTTGGTGAGGCAAGTGGGTTTAAGTGACTTGCCCAGGGTCACACAGCTAGTAAGTATCAAGTGTCTGAGGCTGGATTTGAACTCAGGTCCCCCTGACTCCAAGGTTAGAGCTCTATCTACTGCACCACCTAGCTGCCTCTTTCCAATGTATTCTGAAGGTAGCTTGTTTGTACCTCGTTAGATGCATGTGGTCCCTCCCATTAGACTATGAGTTGCTTGAGAGCTAGGACTGTCTTTGGCCATTCTTTGTACCCTCAGAGCTTGGCACACTCCCTGGCATATTAATAAATACTTATTAACTATTTATTGACATAGAATTCTTTTTTAAAAATGCAGTCCCACAAATCTCATCAATGCATCAACTGAGTCTGACTAGATATATAGTGTTCCATGCCCATAGTCCCCTACTTCTTCGAAGAAGGAAGAGTAGATGCGCATATTCTGTAAGTTCCACTCCCTGGCTTGTAAATCAGCCTCACAGGTTGGAGAGCCCAATTATTGCATCTAAGTAGCTGTGTAGCCTCTGTCAAGTTATTTGCTTTCCTCAGGTTTTGTCGATGTAATATAAGAAACTTGGACTCTGATCTCTGAGGTCCTTTCTAGTTCAAATTCTATGATCCTATGGATTTTTATTGTGGGTCTCTTAGGTGACCTCCTTGACTATTTCTTCTGCACTCTTCAGCTTCAAAAGGCAGTTTGCTGCTACCCTCAAGAAATCACTCAGGGGATATCGACTTCAGCTCCCAATCTCCTTGCCATGACCCCCTCAGGAATTTGGATAAGATTTATTTTTACATGCTCAGGCACTCAGTATTATAGATTATTGAATTTAGTCAGAGGACTCAGGTTCAAATTCTGACTCTGCCATTGGTTGTGCTGGTTGTGTGACCTTAGTAAAGTTACTTTAATCTTTTTGGGCTCCAGCTATAAAATCAGGAGACTAATCATTGGATAATAGATTTAGAGCCGAAAGGGACTTTGGTGATAATCTGGTCTACCACCCCCCCCTTTTAAGGATGGGGAAATTGGGTCCCAGAGAAATGATGTTACTAGCTCAAGATTACATAAGTAATAAATGAGAGCTAGGATTCAAACCCAAGTCTTCTGCAAATCCCACATTCTCGCCTCTGCCCCAATACTGTCTCTCTTGCCATTGTGAATGAGCACAAAATGCCTCCCAATGCCTTCCTTTATAGATGATAGAAACTGGACTCTCAGATCACTCTGCTTTGCATCTTCTACCCTGGCTAGTTTCAATTTCATGGAACAAGATGCCCCTGCACAGGTATCCTACGGTGTCCCATCTTGCCTACCCTGCTTCCTAGCCACTATGGTGTGTTGTCTCTCTCGAGACAGAAAGCTTATTGATGGAAGAGACTATCTTTCCTTTTATCAATTGTATCCTTAGCACAATGCCTGGCATGTTGCATGCTCTTTTTTTTTTAAATATAAATTTATTTATTTTTAGTTTTCAATATTTACTTCCACAAGATTTTGAGTTCCAAATTTTCACCCCATCTTGCCCCTAGCCCCACCCCACGATGGCATGCATTCTGAATATCCCTTCCCCTAGTCTGCCCTCTCTTCTATCTCCCCCCCCTCCTTATCCCCTTCCCATTCTATTTTCCTGTAGGGCAGAATAGACTTCTGTACCCCATTTCCTGTATTTCTTATTTCCCAGTTGCATGTAAAAACTTTTTTTAAACATATGTTTTTAAAACTTTGGGTTCCAAATTTTCTCCCTTCCTCCCTCCCTACCCACCCTCATTGAAAAGGCAAGCAACTCAATATAGGTTATACATGTGCAGTTACGTAAAACACTTCCATAGTAGATATGTTGTGAAAAACTAACTCTATTTCTCTTAATCCTATTCTGCCCTCCCATTTATTCTATTTTTTTCTTTTGGCCTTTTCCCTCCTCAGAAGTATTTACTTCTGATTACCCCCTTTCCCAATCTGCCCTTCTCTCTATCATCCCCCTGCTCTCTTGTCCCCTTCTCTCCCTATTTTCTGTAGGGTAAGACAGATTTCCATACCCAATTCAGTGTGTATGTTATTTCCTCCTTAAGCCAAATCCTATGAGAATAAGATTCACTCATTCCCTCTCACCTTCCCTGTTCCCCTCCACTGTGAGAGCCTTTTCTTTTCTGTTTTTTTTTGTGTGTGTGAGTGTGAGGTAATTTACCCCATTCTACCTCTCCCTGTCTTCTTCTTCTAGTATAATCCTCTCTCATCCCTTAATTTTATTCTCCAGATATGACCCCTTAATCTTCAACTCACCCTGTGCCCTCTATCTATCTATCTATCTATCTATCTATCTATCTATCTATCTATCTATCTATCTATCTATCTACCTACCTATCTATATACATACATATAATTTTTTCCCCTCCAACTACCCTAATACTGACAAAGGTCTCATGAGTTATAAATATCATCTTTCCATGCAGGAATGTAAACAGTTCAATCTTATGATTTCTCTTTGCAGTTTACCTCTTCATGTTCCACTTGAGTCTTGTATTTGAAAGTCAAATTTTCTATTCAGCTCTGGTCAGCTTGAAAGTCCTCTATTTCACTGAATGACCATTTTTTCCCCTGAAGGATTATACTCAGTTTTGCTGGGTAGGTGATTCTTGGTTGTAATCCTATCTCCTTTGCCCTCTGGAATATTATATTCCATGCCCTGCGGTCCTTTAATGTAGAAGCTGCTAAATCTTGTGTTATCCTGATTGTGTTTCCACAATACTTGAATTGTTTCTTTCTGGCAGCTTGTAATATTTTCTCCTTGACCTGGGAACTCTGGAATTTGGCTACAATATTCCTAGGAGTTTTCCTTTGGGGATCTCTTTCAGGAGGATTGTGGATTCTTTCAATTTCTATTTTGCCCTCTGGTTCTAAATCAGGGCAGTTTTCCTTGATAATTTCTTGAAAGATGATGTCTAGGCTCTTTTTTTGATCATGGCTTTCAGATAGTCCAATAATTTTTAAATTATCTCTCCTGGATCCATTTCCCAGGTCAGTTGTTTTTCCAGTGAGATATTTCACATTGCCTTCTATCTTTTCATTCTTTTGGATTTGTTTTACAGTGTCTTGATTTCTCATAAAGTCACTACCTTCCAATTGCTCTATTCTAATTTTTAAGGAAGTATTTTCTTCAGTAATCTTTTGGACTTCCTTTTCCATTTGGCCAATTTTGCTTTTTAGGGCATTCTTCTCCTCATTGGCTTTTTGGACCTCTTTTGCCATTTGGGTTAGGCTATTTTTTAAGGTGTTATTTTTTCAGTATTTTTTTGTCTCCTTTAGCAAGCTGTTGACTTGTTTTTCATGATTTTCTTGCATCACCCTCATTTCTCTTCCCAGTTTTTCCTCTACTTCTCTTACTTGCTTCTCAAAATCCCTTTTGAGCTCTTCCAAGGCCTGGGACTGATTCATATTTTTCTTGGAGGCTTTGGATGTAGGAGCTTTGACTTTATTGTCTTCTTCTGGTTGTATATTTTGATCTTCTTTGTCACCAAAGTAAGATAATATAGTCTGACTCTTTTTGTGCTGTTTGCTCATGATCCTGGCCAATTACTTGAGTTTTAAACTCTTGGTAAGAGTCTGCTTTCAATATGGAGAATGTACTGTCCCAAGCTTCGGGGGTTTGTACAGCTGTTTTCAGAGATACTTGTAGGTACCTGTAAATTTTCAGCTCTTCCAAGATGGTATGATAAGGGGCGAGGTGTTTACTCCTTTCCTGGCCTGTGCTCTGGTCTATTAGTGACTACAAGCACTCCTTTCTGTCCTGGAACTGTGAGGAGGGTTTTCTCTGTACAGCCACTACCAGCTCCATCACGCCAGCGCTCCTCCTCACCCCAGCATCGCCGCCCAGAATGTGACCCGGATCCAAGCACGGACAAAGCAAGAGATTCCTGCCTCAGCACTGGCAAAGAGATCCCTGCAATCCCCCTCTGATCAGCCACTCAATTCCCCCTCAGTCTGTGGGCTGGAAGCTCAGGAGGCAGCTGCTCCCCCAGGAACGCGCTCTCGGGGAATGGAGCTGAGACCACCTCGCTTCTCTCTCAGCACCGTGGAAACAGACTTTTCCCACTGACCTTCTCAGTTGTCTTTGGCGTTCCTGGGTTGAGAGGTCTGGAAGCCACCACAGCTGCCTGTCCATGTTGCACGCTCTTCATAAAAGTTTATTAGATTCAATTGGATTGTCCCCATGCTGAACTCTCTTGCTTATATTGGGGATTTAGATCTTAGAGAATGATTTTCTTTTGATTTTTACAGCAACATTGTGGGGACAGGTAAACAAAGAAACTGAGGCCTAAGGAAATAAAGTAACATGTCTGTGTTTTCATAGCTAGTGAGGGCAAAACTGGAACCCAAAGTCTTCTTTTCTAACTCTCAAGCCAGTGGTCTTTCCACTATGCCCCAATGGCTCTTGAAGATATCAGGAAGGGGACCCACATTCAAGGTAGGTGGGTCTAGGTGGACTTTGAGGTCCCTCCTTCTCTGAGAGTCAATGAAGGGGTCACAGAACCTTAGAATTTCAGGGTCAAAGGGGACCTCAGATGTCATCTGGTCCAACCTCTCCTTGGAAAACAAATGCCAATGCAATGTATAGGACAAGTGGTCTTCCAGCCTTGCTAAGACCTCCAGGGAAGGGGGAACTGGTGTCTACCTAAAGTAACTCTTCCCACTTCTGGATAACTCAAACTGTTAGGAAGATTTTCCAGACATCAAGCTTAAGTCTACTTCTGAACCTCCATCCATTCCTCCTGTCCTCTGGGGTCAAGCCTAACGAAATCTGCTTCTTCTCCTACATAACAGCCCTTTCAATACTTCAGGCAGCTCTTTGTTTCCCTCTGACTCTTTTATTTTTCAGTCTAAATACTTGGATTCTCTTCAACCCATCCTTTGATGGCATGGACTTGAGGCCTAGGTAGCAAGGATTGGGCTTGGAGTTAATAAGAACTGAGTTCAAATCCAGCCTAAGACACTTAGCTGTGTGACTCTGGGCAAGTCACTTAACCTCTGTTTGCCTCAGCTTCCTCAACCATAAAATGGGGACAATAATAGCACCTACCTCCCAAGGTTATTGTGAGGATGAAATGTGATCATATCTTTAAAGCACTTAGCACAGTGCCTGGCACATGGTAGATGCTCTATAAATGCATTGTTGTTAGCTATTATAATTATTCTTAGCTGTTAGGCCTGTCCTCATCCTGGCTGCTTTCCTCTGGATGTTCTCCAGTTTAGCAATGTCCTTCCAAAACTGTGGTTCCCAGGACTGAACGTGATCCTCCTGAAAAAAAGAGTCCTTAAGAACTGTTTTCCTTTTCTTACCAACTTCCTCAGGATCCAGAGGTCAATGGTTTTATACCACATTGCCTTATGTAATAATAATAATAATAAAATAGCATTTATAAAGCTTGATAAGGTTTGCAAAGCACTTTGCATATTTATCTTTTTTGATCCTCACAACATCCCTGTAAGCTAGATGCTATTGTTATCTCCATTCTACAGATGAGGAAATTGAGGCTAGAAATTACATAGGGTCACACAACTAGCAAGGTTACATGAGTCAAGATTTAAACTCAAGTCTTCCTAAGCCAAAAATGGAGTTTTAACTGGGATTTGAAGGTAACTAGGGAAGCCAAGAGAAAAAGATGAGGAAGGAGAATATTCCAGGCATGGGAGACAGCCAGAGGAAATGCCTGGAACTAAGTGAAGGAGTGTCTCGTTTCTGGAACAGCAAGAAAGCCAGTGCCACTGAATGTGGTGGGGTATAAGAAGGCTGAAAAGGTGGGAGCGGGCAGGTAATAAAAAGCCTTGAATACCAAACAGTGTTTTATATTTGATCCTGGATGTAGTAGGGAGCCACTGAAGTTTACTGAATAGGAGGGTGACATGGTTGGGCCTGTGATTTAGAAAAATCACCTGACAGGTGAATGGAGGATGGATTGGAATGGGGAGAGACTTGAGGCAGGCAGACCCACCACCAGCTATTGCAATTGTACAGGTCTGAGGGGATGAGGACCTGTTCCAGAATGGTGGCACTGTCAGAGGAGAGAAGGGGGTGCATTGGAAAGATGTGGCAAAGGTGAAGTTGACTTTGGCAACAGCTTGGATATAGTGGGTGAGAGATAGCACAGAGGTGAGGATCACAGCAAGGTTTCAAGTCTCCTGATTTTATAGCTGAAGCCCAGAAAGGTTAAAGTAATTTTCCTAAGGTCACACAGCCAGCAGAGGCAATGGCAGAGTCAGAATTTGAGAGACAGGGAGGATGGTGGTGCCCTGGACAGTAACAGGGAAGATCAGAAGCAGGGAGGGCTTAAGTGGAAAGATAGTAAGTTCAGTTTTGGACAAGTTGAGTTTCAGATGTCTATAGGACATCCAGTTGGATATGTCTAATAGACAGTTGGAAATGTGAGACTGGAGGTCAGCAGAGAGGTTGGATTAAGTAGATTTGAAAAGCATTGGCATAGAAATCACAATTGAATCCATGGGAGCTGAGGAGATTGCCAAGTAAAGTAGCGTAGAGGGGCTGGGATAGAACCCTACGGGAAGTAAGCATGATCTGGATGAAGATCCAGCAAAGGAAACTGAGAGGGAATAACCAGATAGGAAGAAAGCAAACCACAAGAGAGTGGTGCCCCAAACACCGAGAGAGACGTTTTTGGTGTCCCTCAGCAATGGAGATGACTGAAGTTGCTTGATTTCTTGTGCATAATTTCTATTTTGGAGAGGCTTGAGAAGTTGTGAGCATCAGAGAAGATATCTCGTCCATACAAAGAAAACATTGATCTTGAGGACGGCATGCACAGAGACAACTTAAAGATTACAGGTCTTCCACAAGAACATGAAAAATCAAAAGCCCTAAGCATAAACATCAGAATTCAAAAAAAAAAACAATCTAAGAAAGCTGCATAGAACTTTTGGATAGAGAACATAAAGTGCCAATTGAAAGAATCCCCAAATCACTTCTTGAAAAAACCCCGTGCTGAAAACTCTAAGGCACACAGTGGTTAAATTGGACAGTTCTAATGACAAACAACAAATTTTATAAATGACTAAGAGAAAGACCTTTAAATGTAAAGAAAAACAAAGTTCCAACCACACAAGACTTCTCTACACCCACCTGAAGCCAAGGGAGGAAATGGAACAATGTGTTCTGAATAACAAAGGCACTTAAGATACATCACAAAGTGTCATATCCTGCAAAACTGACCCTAACCATGAAATAAAAAGAGGCATGCAAAGCTTTCCTAGGGGAGAAAACAGAGCAGAATTATTTGCTTTGCTTGTTGTCCATGGACAACAGAAATACATAAAAGGTAAATAAATATGATTACCAAAGATACTAACAACAAAATTACAATAGAGAGGCTATTCAGAGATTTCTTCCTAAAAGTTCACAGAGAGGCAAGGGTGAAAGCAGACATCAGATGTAGATGATGGTGGAGAGATAGTAGTAGCTTTGCAAATCTTAAAGCACCAAGTATTAACTAAGAGAAAACATGGACTAAACCTCTCATCACCCACTTTCGGGTAAATCAATGTTTTTGTGGGACCAAATTACAGATGGGAAGGTATCTATCTACAAGAGCAGAAATGGGGAAAGAAGGTAGAGGGGAATGTGTGATATACCCCCAATCAAAGCAAAGGCTAATACCTGAAGAGCAAACAAGTCCTGTGGAGTCTTCAGGAAGAAGAGTCTACCAAAGAATTGATAAAGAGGAGGGAATGGATTGAAACAAGGGGAAAGAAAGGTATATCTTGTTTTAGTGGTTGGAGGGGCATGATGAGTGCTATCATGGAGGAAGAGAGATAACCTATAATAGGATCTATTCTATAGGGATCTTATAAAGGATGTAGGGATTTTCCAAAATAATTTGCATCAGGTGAACCCCTCAAAAGTAGTTGCAATCACAAAACAAAAACATTTACTACCTATAAATGAGTAAACAAGAACAATAATAGACATTATACTGAAAAGAATCTTAGAAAGCCAACCAATATCAATATTAAATGTATATGCTTCAAATGCCTTAGCATCTAAATTCAAAAAAGAAAAATGAACTGAACTATAAGAAGATAAAGACATAAAAGTGTTTAGAAAGATCATTCATTCTGCCTTAGGAAAAGGTGAATCTGAGTTCCTGGTGGCAACTGACTTCCAGAAGAATGGAAAGACAAGGGGTCCTGGGAAGAGATTTCATGGCAAATGGTGGGAAAATGACCATGAGGAGAGTAAAGTTCATAATGAATTTCACAACCAGAGATATAGGAAAATTCCTACCATGGGGCATATCCTCTCTATTCATCTGCAGGAACTGATATTTCCAAGAGTGAGGCACAGCAGAGGCAGGGAGCCAGGGGATAAGAACTACAAGGCAATAACACAGAAATTTTAGAAGAGGGAATCCAAAATAGGTTCCTTAGGAACTTTAGTTCAGTGAGGAATAAAAGAGACTAAGAAAGGACTAAATAAATATAAGGGCCATTATGAACCAATGAATAGAAATCTAGAATAGACAGAAAGGAAAGATAAATAAAGAATAGAATGAGGGAAAGAAAATTTTTTTTCAGGAAAAATGTACAAAAAATCAAAATTTAAAAACTAACAAATAAAACAAGTGAGGGGATAATGAGAAAAGGGACTTTTACTTGACTACTTAATTGCAAGGTGAAAAGAGAGAGGAAGAATTAAATGAATACTACATTTTAAAAAAGAAGATAGAAAAAAGAACAAAGGTGAACAAAACTCCAAAACTAGGAAAAGGGCCAACAAATTGAATGTGTGTGTGGGGAGCTAAAGCAAGCTGATGGGAACAGGGTTGCCTTAAAGTAGATTAAGCTAAAATAACTGAAAAGACAAAGTTATGTTTACAGATGAAGAAAGGAAAAAACTCAATTCACAAACATATATATATATATATATATTTCCAATAAATGGAGGAAAATATTAACCTAACTCTCATAACTTTAAATGTGAATGGATTAAACAATCTAACAAAATGAAATGTGACAGATTGGATAAGAAAACAAAGCCCCACAATCTTTTTCCTTACACCGAAAAGTCAAAGGCATACACAGAATAAAAATGAGGGGCTGGAAAATAATTTTGCTTTAGGTGAACCCCCAAAAGTAGTTGTAATTATAAAGTAAAAGCAAACATTGACTGCATAAAAAGGAAAAAAAAAGACCAGGAAATTACATTATGCTGAAAGAAACCATAGAAAACAAACCAGTATCAATTTATATGCAAATTTATATGCTCCAAATGCCTTAGCGTCTAAATTCAAAAAGGAAAAACTGAACTATAAGAAGATAAAGACATAGGAGGGAACATAATAGTGGCAAGAGACTTCAATATCCCTCTCCCTCTCCCTTTTCCTCTTCATCTCCCTTGGATGGGGAAGCAAGGAGGAGAGCACCAAGTGGGCACAGTTTTGAAGTCCAGAAGCCAGAAGCAGTTTCCAGAAGAAAATGAAGGCTGGCCTGGACCCTTCCACATAACAGAGACTCTAGGAGGACTTCACCAATGGAAGAATAGGGATAGCCTCACAGAAAGAGGTCTTCAAGTGGAAGAAACTAGATGATCACTTGTCTGTTGTGTTCTTGTGGGGGATTCCCTTTGAATATGGGTTGGACTAGATGGGCTCTAAAGTTTCTTCTAATTATAAAATTCTCTGATTCTGGAAGAAGATTGGAGGCTGAGATATGGGGTTGGAGGCTGTTGGATGTACCATGTTGAAAAGGCTTCAGGGGTAGTTGGATGCTCCAGAGCAAGGAAACACTAGTTGAGGGAAGTTCTAGGATAAGACAGCATGGTTTTGAAGTCCAAGAACCAGGAACAGGGCTGGGAGAGAAATGAACTAGGTGCCTGCCAAAAATGGAGGTTCAATTGAGAAAAGGTGGTGGACCTCATAGAAGGAAACTGTATGGTTGGACAAATTACTAGAGAAACAAGAGTTAAAAGACTTATGGTGTCTTCTAAATGGTACCACTAAAGAATATACATGTTTCTTTGTGCCACATGGAACTTTTACAAGCTATATATCAGGGCACAGAGATATTGCCAGCAATGAACCTGTAACTTGCTGTTTAAAGAAAAGACAAAGATTATGACTCCCCTATCAATTTTCTTTGAAACTATCTTTTCTCTCTCTCTAGCTATGAGGGTGACTAACTGGAAAGCTTGCTCAGCCATCACAGAGAGTCAGAGATTTTGGGACCTGGTTGGGATCTCATAATCATGACTGAGCATAAACATTATTTTAGAGATATGAGACCTTTTAAAGGATTACAAATAACAGCTCTAGAAGGTGGTAAAGAGTCTATGATCAAGGAGAAGACTTAGTCTGATGGATAAGAAGGGAATTAAGGGCAGATGGATATGTGTCTAATAATGGACAAGTTAATGGGAGCCTTAGAAATGCCATTACCTGTATTCGACCTCCAGAAGGAGGTTGCTGTGTTGTACTCATATAGCACCTCAGGGAGTATAGAGACAGTCAACTCACAGACCTACCTTTTCTCTTTTGCTGGTTTATTGTGCTGGACTGATAATCCCCTGAGGGAAAACAGCTGAGATGACTAATGACCAACATTTCATAGAAGTTTGGGAGGCTGTAGTCTGGGAACCAGAAAGCAAGAATATTTGCTTTGTAGATATGTACGAAATGCTTCATGGCAAGATAATTTCCAGAGAGAAAATTATGATTGGGATTGATGCAGAAGACAAGACTATCTCCTCCATTGGTCTTGGAGGGGTTTCCCCTCCTCCCTCCTACCCTTTGGTTATTTCCTTCCTGCCTTTCTAAGACAGAATGGTGCAGAGTGTAGCCCGAAGACTCCAGACACATACAATATATTCTTCAGCCAATGTCCTTTTATATTATCATGATGTCACCTGATTAATTCTGGCTGGTCTAGGAGATTCAGAGGTAAATGTGTGATTGCAATTTGAGGTTGAATAGGAGATGAACCAAGACCAGATTCTAGGAAATTTAATGTGGCAGTGGGTTGCATAGTTCTATGTTCTAAAGTAACTGCTAACTCTAGAATTCTATATTATATCGTTCCTTCCAGATCTAACATTCTATCTTCTACATTCTCAGACCCCTTCCAAGTCTAATTTTTTTTTTCTTCAGCCAGAGGAAAAGTTTATTAGTGATAAAACACATAGGCCGGGTGATGCCTGTAAGGATGAGCGGGCATGAGAGGTTCTCAGCCCAAGTCTAAAATTTTATATTATAAGATCCATTTCAGGAAGGAAGAAAGCAAAGATTTATTAAGAGTTCACTATGTGTTGGGCACTATACTAGGTGCTGAAGATACCAGAAAAGCAGAAGGAAAGATGGTCTCTGCTTTCGAGGATTTACATTCTAAGGAAGGAAGACAGCCCACAAAAGGGAGCTAAAAGGCTGTATTGGGGGAAATGAAATTACTCTTTGAAGGGTGTACCTTCACTCCTCATCTCCCATCCATCAGGATTTTAAAGTGGAGAAGTGAGGAACAGGATCAGGAGGGCTTTGTTTTTAGGTCCCTTCTAGTCTGACATTCTATGTTCTAAGGTGCCTTCTAGTTCTTGTGTATTGTGTGTGTGTGTGTGTGTGTGTGTGTGTGTGTGTGTGTGCGCGCGCGCGAACGTTTGAAGGTCCTGTCCAGTTGTGACATTCTATGTTCTGTTCTGTAGCTCTGATATTCTAGACAGATGATAGATAGATAAACAGGTAGATGGATGGATGGATGGATGGATGGATGGATGGATGGATGGATGGTTGGACAGACAGCTAGATAGACAATAGATGGATGAATAGATAAGCATTTATTAAGCTCTTACTGTGTACTAGGCATTGTGTTAAGTGCTGTGGATACAAACACAAAAACCAACAGTCTCTGCTTTCAAGGAGCTTACATTCTTATGGAAGAGACAACATATAAATAGGAGCTGGAAAGTGGGGGTGGAGCACCATGATTTGGAGCTGCAGCCTGGGAAGAAAAGTAGGGGCTTGGTTCTGAAGGAAGTAAAGCAAAAGGGCCAGAGTCCAGGGTAATTCCAGGGACAATGTACAGGTTTCTGGTGGGGCTGATTGCAGAAGTGGAGGTGACATGGCTTGGAGTGGGTGGGCAAGAAATCTTTCTTCTAAGGTGGCTTCCATCTGTGACATTCCATACTTTATGCTCTAATGTTCCTTGAATGTTCCATGTCCTAAGGCCCCCTCCAGCTCTGACATTTTATGGATTCCTAAACTAGTCCTAAGCTAAGGAAGAGAGTAGAAAATTATATCATATCATAATATTTGAGGAAGTGAGCAGTAAAGTCTGGAAGCCTGCTTGGTTAGATTCCATTAGCCCAAAGTGTAAAAGCTGGCTGCTAGACAATCACTTCCTCAAGTTGCTTAGATGGGGAGAAGAGAGAAGGAAGCCTGGCTGCTTTCATTCCTTAGTCCAATAACTCCTCTGAATGTGGCAAGCATTCTCTGCCAACTACAGAGAGAGGAGGGATTTGGTTGAATAGTGTTGGTCTGTGTTAGCTGCTCAAATCAGAAGTCAGTAAAATATGAGTTTGGCTCAGAGACTGTTGATATTTCCCGTTTTGTCCTAGTGAATAGTTTTTAAAGAAAATATATAGTATTAGCAAAGGCTGCAGGGTCTGCAAAGATTGATAGTGAAACTGAAGCCCAGTAGTTTTATTATAGCAAAGGACTTTGAGTACCAGCAGCTTAAGATGTGCAAAGTAAAATCCAGTGAATCGTTGACTTGCTAATCACTGGATCATAGATTTAGAGTTGGAAATTAGAGACCATCTGGTAAAATCTATCATTTCTTTTGTGTGTCTCCATGTTTTTATTTCTCTCAAGCTGGTGACACACACAGGCAGCCAGTATAGAACTGGGCTTATTTTGGGGTTTGGGGTACAGAGTTATATGTCGTTCAAAGAGTAGGTGTTCCCAAGGAGTGCCGGTCAACTCTGATTGGTTAACACACTGGAAAGTGAGCTATATTAAAATGAGGTATATGACTAAAATGAGGGGTATGTGACTTAGGTCACCTAAATCTTGATCAAAGAAACATCAATTTCCATATCACCTGTCTTGGCAATAGGGAGAATCAACATTTTCCCAGATGTGTCTCAGCAAACCCAACAAGCAGGAATATACCCACCAGCCCAGGATAAGGAGAATCTGCAAGAAGAGGGATGGGGGAAGCTCTGAGTCTCTAAGATAATGATTACTAAGAAAAATAATTTTTCACGTTCTCCCACCTGCAAATCTATCATTTTTTTTTTTTGCAGAAGTGGAAACTGAAGTTCAGAGGACAAGTGATTTACTCAAGGTCATCCAGCTACCAAATAGTAGAGTCAGAATTTGAACTCAGGGCTTCTGGCTCCAAATCTACTAACATACTACATGTGATAGAAAAGAAGGCAAGTGAGGGGAAGGGGTCCCAAGTGAAAGTTATGAAGAGCTTCTGGCCATTTCTTGGGCTCCCATACTTGGCAGCATCTAAAGATTTTACAACTTGGGTACCTGGAGCTCTTCCCTCCCTGATATCCCTAAGGGATTCTCAGGCTATCTCCTCACTCTCCTCAATGAGAAGCTGGCAAGCATCTGCCTGGGCACCCAGCTACACCCTGTGTGCTCCTGATTGGTCAGTTTCCAGAAAGATAAATGGAACACAGGGGGGAAAACTTTCTGTTTACCTTGCAAGGTGTTCCAATGTCACCAGAGCATTTTGGGCAATGCTTCTTGTGTCTGATGTTGATAGGTAGAGCCAGTATTTTTATGATAGCATTGGGAGGTAGATAGTTGACTTCTTGCCAATTGTCTTCATCAAAAAAGATAAGAATATGATTAGTAGCAACAATAATAATCAACAAGCATTTATTATGAGCCCACTGCAGGCTTTATAGTAGTTGTTAACTGGAAACAGGAAAACAAAAATGAAGCTGTCTATGCCCTCAAGGAGCTTACATTCTAGCAAGGGAGATCACATTTCATAAATAAATGCTGTGGAGGGCTTTAAAAAGTGAAACGGGAGATTATATTTTATTCTAGAGGCAATAGGGAGTCACTGGAGTTTATTGAGTAGGGGAATAGCATGAAGAGACCTACACATTAGAAAAATCACCTTGGCAGCTTTGCAAAGAATGGATTAGCATGGGGAGTCTCCCTTGAGGCAGGGAGACTAAATAGGAGGTCATTGCAATAGTCTAGGTTGATGGTGACCATGTAAATAGAAAGAAAAGGATGGATGTGAGATATTGTGGAAGTAGAAAGGCAAGATTCCTGCCAAGTGATTAAATACGTAGGGTAAGAGAGAGTGAGGAGCTGAGAATGATATTAAGGTTACAGATCTGGGTGACTGATTGGTGGTGCCCTAATGGAAATAGGGAAATTCAGAAGTGGGGAAGGCTTGGGGGTCATGGGAGAAAATAATGAGTTCTGTTTGGGATATGTTGAGTTTGGGTACTCATCAGCTATTCAGTTCAAAATATACAGTAGGCAGTTTTCTGGAGCTCAGGAGGGAGACTGGGACTGGGTATATAGATCTGGGAGTCATCTAAGTAGATATAATCATTAAGCACATGAGAACTGATGAAGGTGCTGAGTGAGAGAGTATACAGAGAGAATAGAAAATAGCCCCAAGAAAGGGTCTTGGGGTGTGCCAATGTTTGGAACATGTTGTGCATGGTGAGCCAGCAAAGGACACTGAGAAGTGAGAGAGCAATATGTCGAACATCTAGAGTAGTGAGCATCCAGGAGGAGGATGTGGATAACCTTGCCAAATGCTTCAAAGATTGGGAAGACTGAGAACTGAGAAAAGATAACAGATTTGGCCATTTGGTTCATAGGTAACTTTGAAGAAAGCAGTTGCAGCTGAGTGCTAAAGCCAGCTTGCAAAGGGGTGAGAAGTGAGTGAAAGGAAAGTCAAGTTAAGGTACATTGATTAAGTGCCTACTATGGGCCAGGAACTCTGTATATGGCTTTCTCAAGGAGTTAAATTGTGAAATGGAGGAGAGATAGAGAATGATAGGTCAAGGAAATGGTAAAGTCTAGTGAGGCTTTCTTTTTTTTTCAGGATGAGGAGATTTGGACATGTTTGTAGGCATCAAATAAGGAGCCAGTAGATAGGAAAAGGGTGTGTGTGTGTGTGTGTGTGTGTGTGTGTGTGTGTGTGTGTGTGTGTGTGAGAGAGAGAGAGAGAGAGAGAGAGAGAGAGAGAGAGAGAGAGAGAGAGAGAGAGAGAGAGAGAGAGAGAGAGAGAGAGAGACTCAATCAGACAGACACACATAAAGAAAAACAGATAGGGAGATTCAGGGGATTGGTAAATTATCTTCTGCTGGAGAAGACTTGATGGGATCTGGGATCAAGTGTATGTGCAGAGGGCTTGACCTCGGCAAAAGCTTTTGAGATGTAGAGAAGGGGAGAAGAGGGCACTCAACCTCAACAAATCCCAAACTGCCCATCAATTGAGCTCTGTTCACAGTAATGAGATCCTTGGCTGAGGGAGAAGAGGTAGGAAATGGAGTGGGAGGCTTGTAGAAAGAAGAGGTTTGGAACAGTGTCTGTGGGGAGTGGGATAAAAATTCAGTTGTTGTTGAGTCATTCAGTCATGTAGGACTCTTTGTGACCCCATGGACCAATGCATGCCAGGCTCTTCTATTCTCCACTATCTCTCTAAGTCTGTCCAAGCCATTGATCATTGTTTCCATGACAATATCTATCCATCTCCTCTTCTGCCATCCCCTTTCCTTTTGCCTTCAATCTTTCCTAACATCAGAGTCTTTTCTAAGTCTTCTCACTATGTCGCCAAAGTATTTGAGTATTTGACCTTCAGTATTTCACCTTCCAGTTGAATAGCCTGAATTAATTTCTTTAAATATCTATTGAGTTGATCTCCTTGCTGTCCAAAGCACTCTCCAAAACCACAGCTGTAAGTATGATTCTGTGTGCTTAGCTCTCCTTATAGTCTATCTCTCTCAGACTTGCTGTGGGGGTCCAGGTCAGAGTAGATAATATAATTTTGTAGTAGAATCAGCCTGCTTGACTTGATTTTGTTATTCAGTAACACACCAGAGAAGAGGAGGCTATTGACAGCCGGAGCAATCCAAGGTTTGGGTTTGGTGAGGTGTTCACAAAAATAGGACAGGAGGGAAAAAAGATTTGGAACCATTAAGTGTAACAAGCATAAGATAATAAATGAATGAACGAAGTGCTTCCTATGTGCAAAGCACTGGGAATACAAATAGAAAAGTCAGCTAGTCCCCGACTCCAATTCTCCCATTCTAATGGGGGAGACAACGCATATAAATCACGTAGAAATGTCCCATGGTCCTTAGGATGCAGCAGCACAGCAGATGGTAATGCCTCTTATTTAACGTCATTTCTTTATGGCTCAGGAGGAAAAAGTGAGGCTAGTGACTCTGCACAGCCCTCCCTCACTTAAATCCAATTCACCTACAGGTCATGGCATCACTTCCCTGATGGTCCTTTTCTTTTCTTTTCTTTTCTTTTCTTTTCTTTTCTTTTCTTTTCTTTTCTTTTCTTTTCTTTTCTTTTCTTTTCTTTTCTTTTCTTTTCTTTTCTTTTCTTTTCTTTTCTTTTCTTTTCTTGGCAATTGGGGTTAAGTGACTTGTCTAGGGTCACACAGCTAGTAAGTGTCAAGTGTTTGGTCTGTGGCTGGATTTGAACTCAGGTCATCCAGACTTCAGCGCCGGTGCTGTATTCACTGCGCCACCTACCTGCCCCTCCTGGTGGTCCTTTTCGAGATAGAAGGACAGACAATGACAACAACAACAACTTTTTCTTTATAGAAGCTGTTATTGTGAATTAGCTCTCTTGCCAAAGGTGACAAAATAACAAAAAAAGGTCTTAATTTGGGGATGTTATTTAATTTTTTTCTTTTTGAAATACCACATAGTCCAAAAAGAATGGTCATTTATAGCACAGAACTAATTTACAGTCAACTCAACCCTTAATCATGCTTTGTGGTTTAACTGGGGGGAAATTCTGTGCTCTTTTCTTCACCTGGAGTGGGGCTCTTCTCTCCCACCTTCCAGTTGGTTCCAGGGCTATTTCCCCTAGTTGCTGCTGGGCATCCTGTTGCACCAGCTTCTCTTGTTTCTGTCCAAGTAAGGGCAAAATTAGGAGGAATTGGGACAAGGCATAGTGGGAGAAGGCTGAAGGTGAAATAAATGAGTTAAAATAATACTCAAATGCCTTTTTTTTTAAAGGTTATCTTCACTATGACTCCCTTCTCCCTCAGCAGGGTAAACTGAGTTGACTGTTACTACTGGAATTCCCTCCCTTCCCCAAGAAAGTTGTTATTTATTTACATAGAAAAAATATTTCCTGATTGTTTTCCAATGTTCAAATACATTAATAGTCTGCATTTACACAGTGCACTCCAAAGATCAGGAAACAGAAGGATCCCACTGCTCTCTGACAGCCATGACTGATCAACCCAACAGCCTTCTTTAGATGACTTCTTTGCCATAACCTAAGTTGTAACCTTGTGACAATAAGGAAATACAAGAGGAAGTAGATTAAATAAGTCAAATAGGTTTTCAATGTTTCTGAATAGCAATTTCATCCAACTAAACAAATCAATAGCATTTCAGTATGGCTCCTTTAAGAGAATAAGGCATTGACCTTACTTTTAGAATGTTGGGTAACGTCAGCCAATAGATGGCCTCTGGCACTAGCACGCTCTCTGCTGCCCTTTTGTCTTTTCAGCTTCTGGCTGGAGCCACTGAATTCCTGCCCTCCAGTCCGTTGCCTCCAACAACAACAACAGAACAACTAAGTAACTTGTACAGAACTGAAGGCATAGACAGAAACTCAGAAGTTTCTGAGCAGTGCGGTTGCTCTGATGGCTAGATTTACAGACTCCTGCCCCTCCTTGCTTATCTCTGGCTCCTGCTATCTGAGGGAGCCCCACCAGCCATCAAAGAACAACTTCTCCTTTTAGAAGAGGTAATCCAGTCCAGCAATGTGTGCCAAGGTCTAAAATGTTTTTTAAATGATATTTACAACTTATCATTGGAGTATTAACCATGATTTTTCTGGTCATTTAGGGAAGGTCATTCTTTTGCATCAGTTTTTTGCCCTGATTACTCATCATACATTTTAAACTTTCTAGGAGATTATGTTGTAACATTTGTTCAGGGGCAGCAGGGGCAATTTCAAGGCAAGGTCTGTGAGATATCATATAAGTATTTCTTTTTAAACGTTGTTATGGATAAATTGAAATCGCATGTTATGGCAGCTCCATCAGTCAAATAGCCAGCTTTTGCCTGTGACTTCTATAAGATTTTCCTTACAATTACACTGACAATAAAGAAAAAAATGATCAGAACAGCATGCTAAGCCCTTCCTCCTTCACAATGGTGGCTGCAGCAGAACCAGGCTTGTTGTTTTTACCATATTTTCCTTATCTGCAGCCCATTTTCCTCCTTAAATTATTTGTTTTCCCCCCTATAACCTCAGAACTACTATTTGTTGGTAGCCTTTTATATTTTTCCATTACTTTCTTAGCTTCAGTAGCATTCCAAAGATAAACTAGAGATTTAGACCTAACAAATGATTGTCTTTGTTGTCATCGTGGAAGTGGTTATATTTATTTCTACATTATATGTTTTATTATTTTCTGCCAGAGATTCGAAGACACATCTAAGTTTTGAATCCATAAAATGGTCCAGGTTTGCCTCCCTCCATACTGCTCCCATATTTGAGGTGTTGGTTGGAGCAAACAGATTCAACCATAAACTCATATTTTTTTTTCTCATTAGGATCATAAGTGAAAACCCACAACATCACTGACACATTAATTGATGTCCTCACGTCAGTAATTCCACTGTTGAGTCTCACACACGCCAGCAGAGTTTGGTGGTTTTCACTTTAACATCCATTTCATTCAGAGGTCTTCTTTAGGTCGGTGGTGACAACACTGACGAGCAGACCTTTGAATCTGAACTCATTCTGAGGCTCTAGGTTCAGGACCTGGTCCACTTTCACCATATTGCTTGGATTCTTCAATGTCATTTCACTAATAAGATCCTATCAATTTCTGATGTTGAACCATTTGAAAGCACCAAGGGTGTTCATGGCAAGAACTTTCTTTTCTGGGCCTTTAGTGGCTGTGGCCATAACACATAAAGGAGCAGTTGGCAGGCTTCATCTCCACAAGGTTGCATCTTAGGGTGATGGTTGAGGGCACTGGGCTGGAAGCACCATTATTGGGTTCAGGTTCCTGGGCTGAGGGCAAGATGGTCAAGGTGGTGGTGATGATTTGACTTGCCTGGCACACGCTGCCTCTGGTCTCTCCTTCAGGGTGCCTTACTTTTCAGCTAGGCTGGCCTGGCTGCCTTGTGTGTATGGTAATTAGTTGGCAATTGGTAAGGGTGGCTGGCCCCTTTTCCACAGGCGTTGCTTCCATGAGTGGTGAATGTGAGGACTGGTGGCCTAGAGGTTGTTGCCACTCCCAGGGTCCCTGTGTATATCTGCCTGTTGGTAGTCAATGGTCAGCAGCTGCTGCTGATGGTAATAAAGAAGATTCAGCCAATCTCTACAATGATCTCTTTCCCTCCATAATGACCTCAGGGGCCCGGCTGTAAACAGGTGTGGCAGGTTTGGGAGGCACTGATATTCCCAAGGCTCTTGGGCTCAGGGTCCTGGGCTGCCTCCTTCAGGGTCTGAGGAGATGATGACCAAGGAGGTGCTGCCTTCTCTCGCTTGGATACCTTGCTGCTTATAAATGTGATGATCAAACAACTGGCATGTACTTTAAGAATAATAAGTACTTTATGGTTTGCAAAATACTTTACATATAGTTTTCTGAATTTTGATCTACACAGCAAACTTCGGTGCAAGGTTAGTTAATAATTAAGTCAACTCAATATTATAATGTGCTTATTATATGCCAGTCACTATGATAAGCCCTGGGGATATTAAAAAAAAAAAAGGCAAAAAGAGTCCTTGCCCTCAGGGAGCTCACATTCTAATGGGGCGGGGGAGAGACAACAATGCAGACAACTATATATTAAGGGGGACTAGGAAAGGTTCTGGAAGATGGTGAGATTTCTGCTGAGATTTGAAGGAAACCAGGGAAGCTAGGAATTACAATGGAGAGCACCCCGAACATGGGGAACAGCCAGGTTTGGAAATGCCTAGCATTGGGAAGCATAGTGTCCTGTTCAAGGAACAAGAAGGAGGTCAGTGTCACTGGATGGTAGAGCATGTAAATGGGAGTTAAGTGTAAGAAGACCAAAAAGGTGGGGAAGGGGGCAGGTTCTAAAGGGCTTTGAATGCCAAATAGGGGCTTTTCTATTGGTCCTAGAGGTGCTAGGGAGCCACTGGAACTTACTGAATAGGAGGATGACAGCATTAGACTTGCACTAGGAAGATCAGTTTGACAGCTGAGAGGACTATGAACTGATGGGGAGAGACGAGGCAGGCAGACCAGCCAGCACCCTGCTGCAATAGTCAAGGGTGAGGTGGGGAGGAGCTGCTGATGCAGGCAGTGGAGAGCCAGGGTCAGAGGTGTATGCCAGACATGTTATGAAGGTGGAATTGACAGGGCTTGGTAATGGTATGATATGGCTGGCAGGAGACAGTGAGGAGTCTAGTATGACATTTAGATCTAGAGCTGAGTCATTACAAGGATGGTGATGCCCTTGACAGTAATAGGGACGCTCAGGAGAGAGGAGGGTTTGGGGACTAAATATAATGAGTTCAGTTTTGGACATGTTGAGTTGAAGATGTCTATAGGACATCCAGTTTCAGATTTCCAATAGGCAGACGGACATAGGTATTATCCTCAATTTGCAGATGAAGGAACTGAGTTTAGAGAGATTAAGGTACTTTCCCAAGGTCACCTCTATAGTAATACCCAAACCCAGCTCTCACCTTAAGAATACACAAGGGAAGGGGCAGCCAGGTGGCACAGTAGATAGAGTGCTGGCCTTGGAGTCAGGAGGACCTGAGTTCAAATCCAACCTCAGAAATGTGGTACTTACTAGCAGTATGACCCTGGGCAACTCACTTAACCCCGCTGCCTAGCAAAAATCACAAAAAAGAAAAAAAGAATACACAAGTGAGTCCAACTTTGAAGGAGCCCACTCTACAGAGGCATAGATAACCTTAACTGATTGCAGAGAGTATAACAATAGTAGTTTATCATTTACGTAGTGCTTTGAATGCATTATTTTCCTTTGATCCTTAAAATTACCCTATAAGGGCAATATAGAAATAATAAGAGTAATACAGAAAATAATACAAGGGTAATATAGAAAACTTTGTTGAAGTAAAATGATCTATTTGGGCTTGATCCACTTTGAAGTTCAATTAGTTCATCTTGGTTTCTGATTGACAGCTAGATTAGCATCATGTCTTAGACTGATAGCAACATGAGAAGGCAGATAGATTAGATGTATAGATAAATGAGATGGGAAGATAGATTGGTGCATGGATGGATGGAAAAAGCATTTGTCTGCTTAGAAGCAGCTAGGTGACACAGCGCACGTAACACTGGGCAAGCCCAAGGAGTCAGGAAAACCTGAGTTCAAAAGAAGCCTCAGACACAAGCTGTGTAACCTTGGGCAAGTCATTTAATCTCTAGCTTCCTCCATTTGTTCAACAGCAAAATATGGGTAATAATAGCACTTATCAAATGAGATAATATTTGTAAAGCACTTAACGCAGTTCCTATCACATAGAGGGCTCTTAATAAGTGCTTGTTTCCTTCCTTAAGTGATAGCTATGTGGCAGGGCTAAGAGTTGGGGACACTAATATAATTTAGAAACACAGTCCATTCCCTCAATGAATTTACATTCTGAAGAATACTGGAAGGGTTTGGCAGGGTGCAGAAAGTAAAATGACATGGAGATTGAAGTAGTGTAGAGACCTGGATGGGTGGGTGAGGGGGATAAGATAAGATAAAAGTCACCTATTAGAGCCAGGCATCCCTGGGGGCAGAGTTCAGGGTCAGGATGGAAGGGAGAGGAGGAAGATGGCCAGAGTGCAAGAAGCATGGATGTGTAGATAAGCTGGGAAGTGGTACAAAGACCTGGTTCCAGGCAAAATGAGACAGAAACTCACCTGTCAGAGGCCAGTCTGGTAGGTGAAAAGACAGCTCTGAATAATAAATGAAAACAAATGAAAGAAAGCTTTTAAATACATAGAAAAAGCAATTATTATGCAGACTAAGCACTGTACTCATTTCTGGGATTATGAATAACAAAAATAACAAAAACCAAGTCAGTCTCTGTTCCCAAAGAGTCTACATATTAAGAGGGGAGACTACCCACATAGAGTGGTGGCTTTGAGGGGCACTTCAGCCTGGAAGGCTACAATGGTGGTAAGTGTGGGGGAGGGGAGGATCACAGAGGAGCAGATTGACATACAACATCCAAGAACTTTGTTCAGTTGTTTCAGTCGTGTCCTCCTTGACACCATTTGGGGTTTTCTTGGCAGAGATACTAAAGTGGTTTCCGATTTTCTTCTCCAGCTCATTTTACAGATGAGGCAACTGAGGCAAACAGGGTTAAGTGACTTGCCCAGGGTCACACAGCTAGTAAGTGTCCTGAGCCACATGTGAATTCAGGAAGATGAGTTTTCTTGACTCCAGGACTGGAGCTATATTCATTGTGCCACCTGGCTGCCCATAGTGCAAGAATTATGGCAGAGCAATTTCGATTGTGATTCATTGTTCCAGAAATGGAGGTGAGGGGGAAAAGATCAGAATGTGGAAAATGGTGAGGCTTATGAGAAAATGGCCAGGGAGCTGGTAGTGAAGCAAGCTGGGGCTTTCCTGAAAATAACAGTTACAAGTTAGGAAATGGGGACGCTGGGGAGCAGGCTCCAGTGCAGAAGTTCCTCTAAGCAAAGGTGCTGGCAACAAAGTGATTGTCAGTTGGCGATGGTGAAGCTGTGAAGGTGTTGGAAGAGGAGGGAATGAAGATAAAGTCCTGGGCTAAGGATCTAGACTCGGAAAGTGAAGGCTGCATATCTAAATAGGTAGAGTATGTGTATGCTCGCTCTCTCTCTCTCTCTCTCTCTCTCTCTCTCTGTGTGTGTGTGTGTGTGTGTGTGTGTGTGTGTGTATGTGTCTGCGTGTCTGCACGAGCGTGTGTGCTGGGTGTTTGTGGGCAAGAGACCTTTTCTTTCCTGGGGCCAGGGAGACAGATATGCTGAACAAGTAAGCCCCTTGTTGGAGTGGGTACTTTCCTGGCTGTGAACTAACACATTTGTGAAAAAGGAGGGGCTAGAGAGATTGGGAAGCAAAGGCGGGAATCTGAAAAGAACTCTGAAGAAAGGGTTGGGAAGGAAAACGTAGTTGCTTTCAGCTCTTCAGAGAGAAAGGTATGTTGGGTGGAAAAGCTATCTCCAGAATTTTGTTTCAGGTTGTTTTGTTTGTTCAACTTTTTCCTGGAGAGTGGGGTGAGAAGAGGAAAGGGAGGACAAATTTTTGGAAATATGGGCCGGACATTTAGAATTAAAATGCTAAAAGGCTGAAAGAGTGCTAAAAGGGAACGTAAAACAATATCACAACTGAGAGGGACCCTAGAACACAAAAATGTATGAGCTGAGAAGTGGCCCCAAGAATCCAGTTTGGCAGAGCTGGGAAGGACTTTTAGGACTTGGAATATCCAGATGAAAAAGTCACGGAATCTGATCTCTTTATTGTACAGAAAAGGGAATTGTAACTCAGGGGTGTTATTTTTGTTTGTGGTTGGGAAAATCCTAGTTTCTCTGGATCTTCCCTCTGCTGGTCAGAGGGAACAGGCATGAATGTAAAGAAAATGGAAATGAGATTTCTGGAAGTAGGGCTAGGAGATGCATCTTGAACAAAGGATTACCCAGGGAGCCATTACCCTGGGTAATGAATGAACAATGCAGAGCAAGGGTTCTTAACCGGAGGTCCCTGAATTTATTTATTTATTTTAAATTTTTATTTAGTATTTTATCTCTCCCGAGTTACATGTAAAAACTAGCTGAATTTATTTTTAAGAATATGGAAATAACTATTTCAATAGAATTGGTTTCCTTTATAATCTATGTATTTTATTTTATGCATTTAAAAACTTTATTGTGAGAAAGTTTCCATAGGCTTCACCAGATTGCCAAAAGTGTCCATGACATACACAAAAAATTAAGACCCTCTGGTAGGAGGAGTGAAATGTGGAGCTGAGAGAAGCGACTGGGTTAAGTAGGATGGTGAAAGAAAATGACAGCTAAGAAGTAGAGAACCATGAACCCAATACTTCCCACTGCTGTTTCTAGCTAACACCTAATTCTAACAGCTACTGAGTGGGGATTCATTCCCTGTAAAAGAACTAGCTGTTGGTTTCTTTTATTTATTTGTTCACTGCTCGCTTTTTTTTTTTTTTGCTCTTACTGTCCTCCCTCCGATCCTCTGTTTCCAGTCAGGTTAAGCCAGGTCTGAGCCTTGCCTTTCAGGGAGTAGATGAGCTCCAGAGCCCTAAAGATCCCGTCTTCCCCGCACGTTGGTTCCCAGAGCTAAGGCAGCCCAAATAAGGAGGAGGTCCTGCTTTGAGAAGGAGCAGAAACGGAGACATCGCCTCCTTTGGGAATTTGGAGCGAACTCCAGAAATCAGTTAGCAAAGAGAAAGCCCCTGCTGAGGGAGAACATTGGGTGCTGACTGTCACTAAGCCAATGGTGTCCCGGTTTCAGCTTCATGGCAGGACCTCAGCTCTCGCTTCGAGTAGCCACCGTCCTGACGGGGCTACTGGAATGCATCGCCTTTTCTGGGCTGATCTTTGGCTGGACCTCGCTGGTGTTCGTTCTCAAAAGTGATCACTACTTTGAGGATCTCTGTGAGCAGCCGGTTAATCAGACAAGCAATACCACAAGGCATTCAGGTAGGAGCAGTCTCTGATATGGGGGTCGGGGTCCATACGGGTCAGTGGGAATGTCTCAGATGAATGATGTTTTATGGGGAACATCTTGGTGCAGGGGGTTTGGAATCTTAGGCGAGCAGTGTAGAGGGTGGGAAGAAGTGTGACCATCTATCTCATGGTTCTGCAGTTTGATAGGTCCACGATTCTCCAGGGAGACAGAAAAGCAGTGCTCTGATAGAGTAGAATTCCCTTGAAGTCAGGGAATGTTTTGTTTTTGTTAAGTACAGGGCTTGGCACAAATAAAATGTTTAGTAAACATTTGTTAAAGAACTGATTCAAATGCCAGCTTTGGTGGACACCTTGCCTTAAAAATAGGGCATGGATTCCATTTGGCTATAGATGATAGCTTTGTGATTTTGAACCAATCACTTGACCTCTCTGAAGAGAGATGGCTTCTATTGCATGGGAAAAATGATATTTCCCCCTCATTACTGTGGGAAGCTCTAATGAAGATATTCTCAGGAAATGTGAAGCGCAAATAAAAGAGGAAGTGATATTTCTAAAGCTCCCTCTTTCCTGAACCTCCTTCCAGTCTAGTTTTAAGGTGATACTAAGAGTCTAGTTCTGGAAAGCTCTTATCTATTTTTGTTGGGGGATCAGGTCTATGTAGGTGACAATGGGTGCAGAGGCAAACTTTTTTGTTTTTGTTTTTTTGCTAAATGCAAAGAGAAAATTTTGTTAAATTTTAATATTTTATTTTTTCCAGTTACAGGTAAAAACCATTTTTAGCTTTTTTTTTTTTCCAATTTTGAGTTCCAAATTCTCTCCCACCTTCCCTGCCCCCTCCCTTCATTGAAAGGCAGGTAAATTGATAAAAGTTATACATAAGCAGTCATGCAAAACAAATTTCCATATTAGTCATGTTGTGAAAGAAAACACAAACAAAAAAATAAAATCAAGAAGAATAAAGTAAAAACAACAACAACAACAATATGCTTCAATCCGCATTCAGATTCTTAGTTCTTTCTCTGGAGGTGGATAGCATTTTTCATCATAGGTCCTTCAGAATTGGCTTAGATCTTTTTTTTTTTTTAACATTTTTAACTTTTTTTTTTTTTCCAATTTTGAGTTCCAAATTCTCTCCCACTCTCCAGGATACACTTTTCTAACAACCACACTAAATTGAGTTAAGCTGCCTTAGAAGGCAGTGACCTGTCCCAAAGGAGATAGCTGCTATGCAGTAGGAAAAGTGCTAAATGGAGTTGGAGAACCTGGATTTGAATCCTGGCCTTAACTATTGTGTGTGTGACCTGGGGAAAGTCACTTAAACTCTCTGGGTCTCAGTTTCCTCATCTGTAAAATGAGGATAATAGCATCTACCTCTTGGGATGGTTGTTGAGGCTTCATTGAGGTGATGTAAACAAAGTGCTTTGCAGACCTTAAACTGATAAAGAAATGTTAACTGTCATCCTACCTCCCAGCGCTTTGCAAAACTTAAGGTACTATATAAATGCTATGGTGATAATACTCCATTGGAGGTCTACAATCAAACATAGAGGAAGGAGATGGTGGAGAAGGGATTCCTATTCTTGTGTGGATCATGTTAGATAATCCCTAAGGTCCTTTCTAATTCTCAGAATTGGAGTTGGAGAAGAGAGAGATGTAGTAATACTTTAGCATGGGTGTGAGAGGAAGGTGTATCTAAGAATCAGAAAAGTTTTGACTCTTTAGATATTGGGGTGGAGGGAGATAGCTATGGAAAGGCCTCAATGGAACAAAGCTGTCTGGGAGCATCCTGTTTTAACTTAATTATTGTTACTTCCTAAGGTCAAAGCTCATTCTTTCTCTTACTTGCTGAAGGATACCAATGTTTTTGATTCCCTCTAAATTTTGGTACTCTGGAGAAGCATTCAATAGCCCTGCCTAGTTACAGCTCTGTATATAGTAGCACCTACTTTAAGTGACATTGACTATTCCTATTCTCTGTTTTCTAGAATGCAGCACTCAGGATTCAAAATTCTCCCTCATCTTTACCCTGGCTTCCTTCTCAAACAACTTCATGACATTCCCCTTGGGCTACATCTTTGACCGCCTTGGAACCACAGTGGCACGTCTCATTGCTATGTGAGTTCCTGGGGCCCAGGCTCCTTAAATCAGTAATTGGCTAGAGAGCTACCATATATGGCAGGAGATCTAGGCAAGAGAGGTCTGAGGAGCTGATAGCTACATAGCACTTTCTCCTCATTGCCAAATTGTAACCCTTAAAGCCTTATGCAAATTGATATCTAGAAAAGGGAACAGATTTGCCTAGAGTTGCTTAGCTATAAGTGGCTGAGCTAGGTTTCAGACTAGTGTCTCCTGATGCTAAATCCAGTGTTTTTTTCTGCTGTAACGTCCAAATCTATCTCTAACTTTTCATAAAATAGAGAATACTGTGGTGTCTTTGTCTGTCTCAAAAACAAAACAAAACAAACACCAAGCCCATGACAAACCAAGTCCTAAAATAAACGTAGTTTTGTCCCAGGGATGTTGTTCCCGTCCCCAAATGGGACTTCCCCTTTTGACGAATACAGTTAAAGCAAAGCAAAGCAGCCAGTGTTAATTTCTGAAAGTGTATGACCTATACCCATAGTCCAATACCTCTTTCCACAGAGGATTCACCAACAATCCTCTGAAGTCCTAGCGTTGAACAGAGCTCTGGAGTCTTCCTTTATATGGTGGTCATGGTGTCAATTGTCTTTCAGATTTTGGTTACTATGCTCTCCATCAGTCCATACAATCCCTTTCAAGTTTCTCCAAATTCTTCATATTTGTCATTTCTTACGTAACATTATAATGCATTCCACTAATTAATCTACTATGATCTGTTACACTGTTTCCCAGTCTCTCCCTTTGCTGTACCTACATCTGCCATCAAGACAACCAGAATAACCCCATTTGCCTTCTTCCTGGTGGGGATTATTAGAGTGTTTCTGGTCTTGTTACAGGGAGGTGAGAAATGTGCTTTGGAGTCATAAGAGCTCACATTTGTTTATTGACTTAAAGCTTACAATGTCCTTCCCTCCCAAGAACTGGTGAGGCAGACAGTAAAACTGATACTGCCTACATAAGAACCCAGTCACAGAAGTTCAATGACCTACCCAGACTCACATAACTCATACATTTCATTGCTGTGCCTCCAGCCTAGATTTCTTTTTATTTCTTTTTCTTTTTCTTTATTTTTATTTTTAGGCAATCGGGATTAAGTGACTTGCCCAGGGTCACACTGCTAGTGTGTGTTATGTGTCTGAGGCCGAATTTGAACTGAGGTCCTCCTGACTTCAGGGCCGGTGCTCTATTCACTGCTAACTGCCCCCCAGTCTAGATTCCTTGGGTCAAAAATCAGGGCTTCTTCCACTGAACCCCACTACCTAGAAACACCCTGACTGATCTTCCGACTACTTGTTGTTAGGTTTTTTTTTTTTGCTTTGTTTTTAGTGTGAAAGAAACCCCCTTTCTATCCATTCATGGTATGTTCTATTCCCAAGATTGTAAACTACTTAGGGCCCTCTGGAAAAACAGCCAGACCTCTTGATCCACTTTCTCTTTCCTCCCATTCTCTTTAATCACCTCATTTTAAATTTCCCTTATTTCTACCTGATTGCCCCAAGTCTTTTTGGTGGGCTGACTCTTTAAACCTTTTTTCTTTCCTCCCTCCCTTCCCCCAGGCTGGCAGCTTTCACATTACCTAGATCTTCTACAGCCAGGGAACTGAAGAGAAAGGAATCTCTCTTGCCCATCTTCTGAACAACAAAAAGAAAAAAAAACCCAACCCCAAATAACAAAAAAGCGGGCCCCAAGCAGGGAATATACAGTCACTTCATTCTTTCACGGTGGGGCCGGAGCATTCTCTTTTGACAAGTCCCTTCTCCTATTCTGTATTTCAGATTTCTCTATTCAGGGGCCACGCTTCTTGTAGCTGTCTCCTCTGCAGGTGAGTACCAACAGAATAGAAGAGAGCAGGATGCTTGGCACGCAACCAAAGGAATAAGCCTTTTTAAGCACCTACTGTGTGCCACACACTGTGCTAAGTTCTTTACAAATGTTGTCTCATTTGATCCTTACAACACTGGGATGTAGATGCTATTATTATTATTATTATTATTCCCTTTTTACAGTTATGGAAGGCAGCTAGGTGGTGCAATGGATAAAGCACCAGCCCTGGAGTCAGGAGGACCTGAGTTCAAATGTGGCCTCAGACACTGGACCCTTACTAGCTGTGTGATCCTGGGCAAGTCACTTAACCCCAATTGCCTCACGAAAAACCACCCAAAATCATACAGTTGTGGAAACTGAGGAAGACAGTGATTAAGCAACTTGCCCAAGGTCCCAAAGCTAGTAAGTGTCTGAGCCTGTCTTCTTTCAGACTCCAGGCCCAGCGCTCTCTACTGTTTCGCCTACCTGCCTCTAGTAAGCAGGAGTATCTTTGTCCTTCTTTTTCCCTCTTCAGGGAGGTTTCTTCAAAATATCCCAGAGTGTGTGGGAAGCCCCACACTTCTTAAATGGAGGACTGTCAGCAGGGCAGAACACCTGGGGGTGGTTAGCCTGGGGTGGATATGGAAAAGTCACCCTTAGTCTTCAGGGCAGGGAGAGAAGCAGATTGTTGTTGATTGTTGTTAGAGAGAGAAGGGTGCAAGACTAGCTAACTGTGGAATTATGGGGCAAGGACTAAAACTCCTATTAGAGGTCAAGGAAAGGAAGGAGTGAGGTGGGTTTCCTGGAAGTGCAGTAGCATAGGGTAGCTCGAAGACTGGGGAAGTTCTAGATCTAAGGTCTATTTGAATCTGGGTCTGTGGGTTTGCTGTTCCCTCAGGTAAAGGAGAGGGCAGCAGAAATGAACTGAGCTGGAAGCTCCTGTGACCTCTGTCTGTTCTTTCCAGGCACAGCACCGATGCTCTTTGCGGCCTTCCCAATGCTCGCTGTTGGAGGCATTTTGTTTCTGCTTACCAATTTGCAGGTGTGCCCTCACCCCGCTGCTCTTTTCCCTGAAAGTAAGGGAGGAGAGGGAAGGAACAAGGAAAAAGGAAGAAGCAGCAACTTCCCAAACTGAGCTCCCACAGCTGTGACCCACAGGGGTTAGAGCTATTCCTGCCTAGGCCTCCTGTCAGGAACTGTGTTCAAGGAACATGTTTTGTGTATGTAGGTCCATATTAATCGCTTGTTGGTTATCCATCCTCCAGGTGGGGAACTTGTTTGGCAAACATCGATCTACCATAATCACTCTCTACAATGGGGCGTTTGACTCCTCCTCTGCCATCTTTCTCATCATTAAGGTACTTTTATTCCTCCCTTCTCCCCTCCCTCCACCCTATCCTTGAAACACTTTCAGAGAGAGGCTGACCAGAGTGGCAGGCACTTTCTTTCGGGGACTTGTGGCATTTCCTCGTTTATTTTATTTTATTTTATTTTATTTATCAATTTATTTATTCATTTACTTATTCATTCATTCCTTCATCTATTTATTTATTTATTTGCCATAGAATGGAGCTATTGGTCAGACTTGTCATTTTTGTAACCTCCCTTGTGATGCCCGTTTCTTCTCTTAGCCTCCTAATTGATTCCTGGATTCCATTCCTTCTCTTCTTTCATCCATCTTTTGATTTGACCATATCACCTCCTTGCCCATGAAACTTTCATGACTACCTATTACCTCCAGGATGAAATAAGACAGGAGGAAGTCCTTGGCCCTATAGCTAGTGTCATGCCCATCTATCTTTCCAGGCACCTTGCACATTAATCACCTACTCTCCCAGCCAACATGGCCTGTTTGGGTCCTTATCTCCCTCCTCTGTGCCTTTGCATGGGATGTGTTAAGGCTTAGCTCATGGACTTTCTTCTTTAGGAAGCCCTCCCTGCTCCTCTTATTTTTTACCTTCCTCTTCCCCCAGTCATGTATATATTTATCTGTATACCTGCTGTATGTCCTACCCCCACCCCATAGAATATAAGCTTCTTATGGATAGGAACCATTTTTTCTCTATATCCCTAGAACCTGACATAATGCCTTGTACACACAGTAAGCACTTAATAAATGCTGGATTGGATTCACAGACAAAATGAGCTCATTGAAGTTAATGTAGGTTCTGAAGCAATCACTCAGACTGAGTGCATAGGTTAGAAGTCATTGAGGTTGACCAGGGACAGAATATAAGGGACTATATGGTCACAGAACTGGAAGGGACTTTAGAAGCTAGCTGCTTCAACCTCTGTTTGACAGATAAGGAAACTGAGGCCTGGGAAAGCTAAGAGACTTGCTGTCAGATGTGGAATTTGAATCCAGATCCAACCCTTTGACTTAAGGGCTAGCGGTCCATCTGCTATCCCACATTGAGATTTAACTCCACATGGCTGCTGTCTTCCAAGTCATCAGCCTGTGTTGCCCTGACATTGCTGTGCGGTCCTCACAGATATGAGGAGGGCTCCTAGGAAACTCCAGACAGACATGCACACAATCTAGTCCCATGGTGCTCCTGAGCCTGAGAAGTCACGGGCCATCCTACATTCTTCTTACCTGAGGAAGACAACATTATATAGAATGTGTGTGTGTGTGTGTGTGTGTGTGTGTGTGTGTGTAGGTTTACATATATACATATGTAAAGATGTATGTTGTTGTTTGGCTGTCTTTAAGTCATGTCCAAGTCTTTGTGATCACATTGGGGTTTTCTTGGCAAAGATGCTGGAGTGGTTTGCTACTTTCTTCTCTAGGTCCTTTTACAGACGAGGAACTAAGACAAATAGGATGAAGTGACTTGCCCAAGGTCACACAGCTAGGAAGTGCCTGAGGCTAGATTTGAACATCTACCTAGCTGCCCCTATATATGTATATGTATACATGTACACACACATACACATATGTGTGTGCATGTATATCTATCTAGCTATATCTCAACATGAACACCAGGTCATTTGGGGAGGTAGGGCATTAGCATCTTGAAGGAATTGGGAAAGACTTCATGTAGAAGGTGTTTGAGCTGGGTTTTGAAGGATGATAGAGAATCCAAGAGACAGAGTGGAGGAGAGAGCATATTTCAGGTGTGTTTGTATGTGTTGAGTAGGGAGGGAAGGTGGTCAATGGGGATAGCCACTGTAAATGCTCAGCAACAGAACATGGACATTTTGCCCGTGAAGAACAGTAAAAAGCCTGGTTTGGCTGGCCATGGTTCTCTTATTTTCCTTCTCTTGTCACCTTTGCCCCTTGGCATCTGTTAACAATGCTGACTGAGCTCTGTAGGTAAAGCTCTTAGGACTCAGAAATGTGCTGACTTCTTCAGGACCAGACCCAGCTCTCAGCCCAACTGAAGTCAAAGGATCATAGAGTCGGATGATATGTTAGAGACAATTGAGTCCAATCCTCTTCTTTGACAGACGAAGAAATTGAAACCAAGGAAGGTTAAGTGATGTGCCCAGGGGTCACCTAGCTAATATGTTTTTGAGGCAGTACTTGAACTCTGTTCATCCCGGCTCCAAGTGAAACACTCACCCTTTTCAGAATTCTTGCATACCTGTTTAAAATGGTGCTCTAGCTTAAGGTGTGACCATTTGCCCACCGCCATGGTAGCAGGGTCACAGAGAAAGTCAAACATAAAGAACTAGGACTTGGGCAGGATGCCTAGAATCTAGTTTCAGTTTTCCCATTAATTACCTAGCTATATGACCTTGGATAAATCATCTCACTTCTCTATTCTCAGTTTCCTCATTAGTGAATTGAAGAGATGGAACTGAAATGATTTCCAAGGTCCCTTCCAACACAAGCATTCTATGTTCCATGGGCCTTCCTGTTCTGACATTTTATTTTTCCAAGATTTCTTTCAGTTCTTAATAGTCTGTTCCAAGGTCTCTTTCATCTTGCAAACTGTGTGATCTTTTCCTTTTTTTGGTTGGGCAGTGGGGTTAAGTGACTTGCCCCAGGGTCACACAGCTAGTGTTATGTGTCTGAGGCCAGATTTGAACTCAGGTCCTCCTGAATCCAGGGCCGGTGCTCTATCCATTTAACCTTTTTGGCCTCAGTTTCCTCATCTGTAAAATGAGAGGGTTGGACTAGATGGGTGCCCTCCAGCTTCAGGTCTCTGAATCTAGTCCATTCTAAGATTCCTTCCACCCAGTGATCTAATTATAAGAGACTCTTAAAGTGTCTCTTTTAAAGCCCAGAGAGATAAAACTAATGGTGGAATTTCAGGCACCATGGCAGATATGTGTGTGTGTGTGTGTGTGTGTGTGTGAGTGTGTGTGAGTGTGAGTGTGTGTGAGTGTAAGGTAAGGAAGAGATTATTGGGTTCCAAAGGGCTCTGCCAAGACCTTTCCCTCAATCCTGAGGAGATGGATATTAGATCATGAAGCTGGCTCTGGCTCATACAATGGATGTCCTCAAGGCAGCCATCCCCAAGACATCAGGTTGAATGAGCCTCTGTGTTAGAGTCCTACAGCTTTGTTGACCTACTGCTCTTCTTTCTATAGCTTCTCTATGAGCGGGGCCTGACACTCCAAATCTCCTTCTTCATCCTCTGCACCTTTAGCATCTGGCATCTCATCCGTACTTTCTTCCTCATGCCTAGGGGGCACATACCCTTTCCATTGCCATCCAACTACAGCTATGGGTAAGGAATAGCCTTTACTCTAGGCAGAGTCACCTCTTGGGTTCTGATGGGGGAAAGGACAGAGGTTGAGGCCAACATTACTACCCCAAGGCACTGAGACTAGGTCGGGACAGGTGGTGGAGGGGTGGGGGATGGGAAATGAGAAACAAAGCTATCTCACATTATAGCATGTTATCCTGGCTAGAATCCCATACCCTGCCCCCCCCACCTCGGAACACAGGATTTCTTTTAGGGTTGCCTGTGGGCTCCCCCAACCCCAATGGAATGTTATCTACTTCAAGGCAGGGACTATTTGTTGTGTTCCTACCCCCAGTGTCCAGTAGAGTACCTGGCACATTTGTGGGTGTTTGAGACATGTTGAAGAAAACTTAACTGTGCTCTGGGGACTGGGTAGGGCCACCTCTTTCCTCAGCATTGACTGTTCAAGGGGAGCTGATAGATCCCAAGAAACAAAAGATGAAGAAGTCAGGAAGGAAAAAGTGGAATTAAGTCAGGAAGCCAATGCCCCCTCCCCAGATGTTCAGCAAGGTAAGCCTCCAAGCCCCTCTTTCTATCATCTGCTTTCACTCCGTCTCTGCCTTTCCCTTTAACCTGGTCATCCTCAGGGTCAATGCAGATTTCATTGCCCTTCTCAGAAGTCCATGTCTCATTGAGACCCCTTTCTCTAGCCCCTCCAACACTACTTTTTAAATCTTTTTCTTGCCATCTGTTTTTGAATAACTTTCATTTTCAGATATCTCTCTCTCTCTCTCTCTCTCTCTCTCTCTCTCTCTCTCTCTCTCTCTCTCTCTCTCTCTCTCCCCTCCCCTCTGTTCCTTAACAAAGAATGAAAGAAGGGAGCAGTGGGGAGGGGGAGGCAACTCAGCAAAACTACTCAGTACATCAGCGGAGTCTGAGAGTATGAAGTGTTTCACACTTTTAGTTCCCTACTTCCACAAAGAAGAAGTTGTCATCCAATGTCTATTGACACTAATGCAAAGTTGATAATCCCTGATTTCCCTCCCCCCCATCTAGTCTATATTTTTCTTCCTCTTGATCCTACTCATCTATTCAACAAATACTTACGATTAATAATTACAGCATAGTCTAGTAGAGGAGGCTGACCTTAAAGTAAGGAAGATGTAGGTTCAAATCCTGCATAATGCATTATGATTATTATTATTAGTTAACATTTATACAGTGTGTCTAAAAATCAGTAGTTTTAAGCTTTAAAGCTTAAAGCTGAGAGCTTGAAGATTCAGACTTTTTAGGACTCCCTATATTACATCTTGAGGTTTTCAAATTGCTTTATATATATGCATATGACACCTAATAGATATACATTTATTTAAATTTATGTGTATATCATCTAATGCTGCATAGTACCATGTGAAATAGTTGCTACCGCTCTTATTATTCCCATTTTACATGTGAGGCAAATGAGGCTTAAAAGCTATGTGATTTGCCTTTGGTCATGTGGTCTGTAAGGAGCAGAGGCTGGATTTGAACCTAGATCCAGGACTATTTATTCCACCCTGCTATACAGGGAAATCACTTAACCTCTCGGTGTCCCCAGGCAATTTTCTAGGTTTTTAAACATTATCAGATTACGAGGTTAGTTGATTTTTAGGACAGAGAGCTTGACCTTGGGAAGACCTGGGTTTGAATCCTGCCTCAGACAGTATTAACTTTATGTTCCTCAGCGGTAGTAATAGCAAACTCAAGGTATGGTGAAGGTCAAAGGAGATAATATGGGAAGCATTTGGCAAATCTTAAAGCACTATGTCAGTGTGAGCCAGCTAGTATTAGACCCTTAAACAGTAAAGGAGTTGCCTTCTGTCTGCCTTAGAGAGGCTGTCCATCCCGGGAGTTCTCCATGATGGCGATTAGAGGTCTTGGACCAAACAAGAGAAAAACCATTTCTCTAGCACTTTTAGGCTAACATAATGCTTTCCTTACAGCAATCCGTGAGGCAGGTGGTTGGCATATTTTTTTAAAAACAATTTTAAAGATGAGGGAAATGGGTTCAGAGAAGGTTAAAGGACTTCTCCATGATCACCCAGTTTATAAATGTTAGAGAAGAGTCTGAACCCAGGTCTCATGATTCCAAGTCAAATACTTTTGGAATACTCCCTTATAGCCCCTTTTGAGCACTCATTATGGGAAGCCTCTCAAGCCAGGCCCTGGGGGCAGGCAAGATTAAGACAAATTTTCGTACTTCAGGAGTTTAGGAGGATGAATGGCAAACAAAAGACAGGATTCACTAAGCACCAGGATGCTGCTAGGTAGAGCACAGAGCACTGGTCCCGGAGTTACAAAGACTCGTCTTCCTGAGTTCAAATCTAGCCTCAGACACTTACTGTGACCCTGGGCAAGTCACGCAATCCTGTCTGCCTCAGTTTCCTCATCTGTAGAATGAGCTGGAGAAGGGAATGACAAACTACTCCAGTATCTTTGCCAAGAATATTCCAAATGGGGTCACAAAGGGTCAGACATGACTGAAAATGACTCAACAAGACAATACTAAGTGCCATGAGAGTAATAAATGAAGGACTATGGGAATTCCAAAAGAAAGGCCACTTCTGGATGGGAGCATCAGAGAAACTCGTGGAGGAGGTAATATTTTTTAACGAAGAGATATTCAAGTGGGGAAAGTTTTACAGGCAGAGGGACCCCTCAGTGGGACCCTGTTTGGCTTTGGAAGCCATATTTTAGGATAGATATTGCCAAGGTGAAGCCCATTCATGGTAGAGTACTAGAATAGTGCGATGATAGGAAGATCAGATTAAGAAACTAGGCATGTTTAATGTGCAGGAAGTGAGCTAGGAAGAGGCAGGGGGAATATAATGGCTGCCTTCAAATATTTGCAGGGCTGTCTTTTAAAAGATGAAGGAGGCTCATTCTGTTTGACCCCAGAGGGAAGTATTAAGAACAATGAAGAAGTGGAAGTTTCATAAAGAATGATTTAGACTCATTGTAATGAGAATCTTCCTAACAATGCCAGCCACTCCAAAATGGCCTGGCATTGTCACTGTATGGAGTGACTGAGCGCCTGATTGTGAGTCTTTAAGTGGTACCAAGAGCGCTTGGGGTTGAACTACCTGGCCTCTGAGGGCCATTCCAACTCATAGGATTCACAATGATGAATAGCTTCTCGTTCATTTGGACGCAAAGGATGAGCACAGGGTAAAGTAATGTGAGGAATGGCTGGGTGGGTGGATAGAGGATCATAGATTTAGAGCTGGAAGGGGTCTTAGGAGCCATCTATTCTAACCCCCTCCTTTATAGCAGGGGAAACTGAGGCACAGAGAGGCTCAATGACTTGTCCAGGGTCACACCAGCTAGTAAGAGTCTGAGATAACTTCTTGACTCCAAGTTCAGTGGTCTATCTGCTATACCACCCCATGCCCTATTGGGGCCTACCTGTGGATTATAGGTAATAGTAATAGCTAACATTTGCATAGAATTTTAAAGTGTGCAAGGTTTTTTACATAGGTTATCTCATTTGATTCTCACAGAAATCCTGTGAAGCAGGTGCTATTATTATCCCCATTTTACAGAAGAGGAAACTGAGGCAGGGGGAGATTAGATGATTTGACCAGGGTCATTCAACTGGAGTATCTGATGCAGGATTTGAACTATAGTCTTCCTGAATGCAAGTCCAGTGCTCTGTTCACTGCCGTACCTAGTTGCCTGTCATTACAGGTTCCCCTGTTGCTCAGTCTCTGGCCATAACCTCTCCAGATTTCCATCTTCTCTGTTCCTTGTAGTCTTTCCTTCTCCTCCCCTCTCCCCAACCATGTCAGGGTTCTTTTTTCCTCATCAGAGACAGCCAGGACTGACAAGAGTGATCCTCGCTCTTTCCGGGGCTGTGTGCTCTCTTGGAGATTCTTTTGGCACTTGGTCTGGTTGTCTTCGATGCAACTATGGCACTACCTCTTCATTGGGACCCTCAACCCCATGCTGAACAGTCTGGCCCGTGGAAACCAGCATCTAGGTACTTTCCTGGAGGGCAGAGGAGGGGCTTTTGGGCCTAGTGTGTGTGTGATGGGGAGATCTCATTGGTCCAAGCTCTGATGCCAGCAAGGGAAGTGGAATCCAATGGAAATCTTATTTCTTTAGATCACTAAGGTTTCCAAAGTACTTTCCTTGAAAAGATCATAGGAAGTAGGCACTACAAGGATTATCCTTGATTTGCTAATGACAAAAAAGGTCCATGGACCATAGGGTCACAGACTTAGAGTGGGAATAGATGGGAAATCGTTGAGCCCAATGCCCTCATTTTGTACAGATTGAGGGAAGAAATTCATTGCTGAGAGGCTCACACAACTAGTGAGTGCCTGAAGTGGGATTTGAATCCAGGTTTTCTGACTTCCAAGGCCATTGCTTTATCTACTACACTGCACTGCCTTTCAGTGAGGTTGGATGACTTGTTCCTGATCCCTTAGTGGCTGGAATTGGAAGCTGTATCTCTTGGCACAGCCAGCATCTTTCCATTATGTGAGGTCAGCCCGCTTGGGGCAGAATGTCCTTACTAGAGATCTGCAAGGAACGCTAGCCGACGGGAAGAAGGCCCTGGATTTTTAGCCCTGCCTCTGCCACTGACTCACTGGTCATTTTGGACAAGTCATTCACCTTCTCTGGGCCTATTTGCTTTGCCTGCACAGCATTGGAATAGCTGACCTTATCATCACCATCAGCAATAGCAGGCACTTGTTAAATTTTTAAAAAGGACTGAGCCTTCCTTTCTCACCCAGACTGGAAATACAGGGGACTGTGCATGGGCCTAATCCCTCTCTCATCAGCATGGGAGCTTTGACCTACTCCATTTTGGACTTGGGCTAGTTCTCCTCTTTGGGCAACCTGGTGGTTTCTCCCATCCCACCCCAATGGCTCACCACATTGACTTAGTGTGTTTAGTATCCGATCGGCGTAATCCATTGTAGTTTCGAACTCCCAAGCTCAGGAGATCCTTTGCTTTCAGCTTTCCTGCTAGCTGGGATTACAGGCATGTAACACTATGCCTGGCTTTTGTTAAGCATTTCTTAAGTGCTTACTATGTTCCAGACACTGTGCTGAAGCACCATGGATACCAAGAAAGGCCAAGAAAAAAATGAGTTTGGAGTGGTAGAACAAGGGCAGGTAGGGGTAGACTAGACATTCCTCTACTCAGATCTGATTCTTTTTTCTTTACCACAACCCTTTAACCATTACAGTCAGCACCTATACAAATGCCTTTGCCATCACTCAGCTCTTTGGAGTGCTGTGTGCCCCCTGGAATGGATTCCTGTTGGATGGCATTAAGAAAAAATTCCAGCAAGAGGCAAGAAAAAAAGGTGAGACCCTCCAGGGCCCTGGAACCCATTCTACAAGTTTGTTTCCTTCTGTCTACCTTTTTCATTGTTTTGCCTCCTTTCCCTCCTTCCTAGAGCCAAAAATTAGTAATTTTAGTGTCTTTGATAAATTGTAATACACATTCAGTGGGACAGTAGGGTTGGGAAGAAAGAGACCTAAGAGATGAATGACTTCTGATTTCAGGATATAAAGTTACATGGGTGGAGAGGACCAAAATCTGCTTCATGCTAGTGACAGAGTTAGCCCATTGGCAGGACACCATGATGCAGGAAATGGGAAAGAGAAGAGGCCAACCTGGGGGAAGAGATAGCCTGGGGAGTGGGGAAAGAAACTAACAATTTGGTTAGTTTCTTGATTTACTTGCTTAAAGAATGTTGTTTTACTTGCTTAAATGCACCATTGGCAGTACAAAGGCTGTTGCCCCTGACCTCTACTCTCCAGATCTTGCTCTTCCCCTCAAGGTTCCTCCCTACCCCACTTTTTCCCTTTCTCCTGAGCCCTTCCACCTTCCACCTTGTGCCCCTGCCTCTACCTTCACTCTGACTTATGCTAGGATCTCTTCCCGGACCAGGTTTTCCAGAGTCTATGGCAGACCTTCACTCTACCTTCCCATCCTTGACTGTGACATCCTTGTTGTGCCTCAGTTTCTCCATCTGTGCCACTATTCCCATTCTTAAACTCCAGTATTTCACCTTCATCCTGCAAGTTATCAGTCGGTCTTTCCTGTATGGAGGGAATGCTGCCTTCATCACTCTGGCGTAAGTGGGGCTAAGGCAAGGAGGAGGGAAGTGTATACATGTGTGTGTGTGTGTTCTAGGGCAAAGGGGGAGATATCCATTCTAGCCCCTATGAAATCAGCCCAAAAGATGGACAAAAGATAAAGAAGAGAGGAGGGAGTTAGATGATTAATGATTGGCTTTGGAACTGGATGAATGTGGACAACCAAGGAGTAGTCAATAACAGTTGCAGTGTTAATTTTAGATAGAGATCTTCAGTGGAGTGCCCTAAGAATCTATGCTCACTTCTCTGCTGCTTGATGTTGTTATTAATGACTTGAATAAGTCCATTGCTTGGCAAGCATTTAAGTATTTACTATGTGCTAGGGTGTCTAGGGTGTGCAGAGAGGACTAGAACTTCTAGTGTGAGGGTTTGCTGAGCTCCTCAGGGCTGCTCACCTACCTCTGGCGTCACTTGGCTCTCGCCTGTGGCTCCAAGAAGCTGTAGAATGCACAACAGCCACACTCCACTAAAACTGTCTCGGCAGAGGGGCTAAACCAGATGGATGGTAACCAATAGGCCTCAAAGCCATCGGTGAGTTAGGATTGTCTACTCCCGAGCACGTAAAGACTTCCCCTGGGGGAATGGGCGGATGAGAATCATTTGTTCCAGTGGTCACGAAGCTGGCTCTGTGGAGCACTTAGAGCTTGGTTACACACCAAAGACACCAAGCTCATCCACTGCATCCCCTGGATCACCAGTTCTCTTGACTTTTCTCCTGCCACTGGACTTTGATGACTCTGGAAGAGAGAGTGAGGCTGGTGACTTTGTGAAATTCTGCCTCACATCCAATCCGTGTGCAAGTCAAGACATCACTTCCTGATGTCACTGGTCCTCTTCAACAACAATAGACACTGGGCACACACAAACGAGTGAAAATGAGCCTGCTTTGAGAGAGCTTGTGTCTTTATTGAGTTTGCAGGAAAAGCTTGACAAGATAGAATGTTGGGCTGCATCCGATAAGCTAAAACTTATGGGAGTAGATTAGACCTGTGATTTTGTTATGACAAGCTCCCACGTGAAGTGCTACCAGTGCAGGTTGGCACCTCCACAACTTAGTCCTAGAGAATTGGCTAGGGGTACTAAGGTTAAGTGAATTAATTGCTCAGGATAAAATAGCATATATATCTATATATCATATGTAATATATACACACACACATATGCATATGTGTGTGTGCACATATACCTATAAGACACATATACATGTGTAAATATATGTGTGTATAGAGACTTGAACCTGGATCTTCCTGGCTTCAAAGCCAGCTCTTTCTCAAGTATGCTTCTTACCCCACCAAGATGAAACAATAGAGGTCAATGAAAAGCTTTTCACTTGAGTTGAAAAAAAAAACATTTGAGCTTTAAGAATAACCTGAAGGTAATTGTGCCTACAGCAGTTTTTCTGATTAAGATTTGGGGGCTTAAGTGCACTTTAAGCTGGAGAATTGCTGGCTTGATATAACTATCAAGAAAGGTACAACGAATCCCAGGGAGATATAAGGCTCGAGACCAGGAAGACGGCCATTGGATATTATTCTGTTCTGGTTAGACATCTGGGGTTCAGTTCTTGGTGCCACATTTTGGGACTGATGTTAGTCAGCTTGAGGGCAACATAGATGATAAAGGATCTTGAGGTCCTGCCATGGGACAATGGTTTGAAAGAACCAGGATGGTTAGCCTAAAGAAGAGAAGATTAGTTCTTAAAGTACTTCGAGTATCTATCTAAGTAAGCATTCTTAAAGTATCTGTCATGTGAAAGGGGACTCCAACCTGGTCTGCTTGGCCACAGAGGGCAGAACCAGGAGCAATGATTGAAGTTGCAAAGAGGTGAATTTGACTCGAGATCAGGAAAAATGAGCCTTTGAGGTTGTGAGTTCTCCCTCCCTGCGGGTCATCAAGCCAGAAGTGAGATACTTACTTGATAGGAGTGATAAAGAGAAGAGATCCTATTTGGCTGCTCTGAGTTCTCTGGAGGGAAGTAAGTGCAGGAGGCTGGAGGTCACTGGAAATGGACAGCTGGAGCTGGGAAGATGGTGAGATGATAAGATCTGGAGACAGAGGACAGGGGCCATAAGGTAAAAGGAAAGGAATGCTAGGGAGGCCAGACCTGGTATTTGTTCTGGCTCTGCCATTCACTAAGTGATTTCCTTGGAAAAATCTCTTGACTTCCCTGACCTCCAGTTTCCTTCTAAAATGAAGATCATCCTGGCCCACTTGCCTCATAGGGTTATAGGGAATTTCAGTCAATAGAATGGGTAGTGTACTTGGTAGTGAGAAGATGTTGATAATGTCACTGGCACCTTTTATTACTGAAGGTTAGTCATCTTCAGAAGGTTGGCTAATGGACATTTTTTTTCCACTTCATCTTTTAAAAACTTCTTATAAGGGAAGGAATTAACTTAAAAAAATTTTTTTTTGGGTGGGGAGGCATGATAATTCAAAGACCCTACAGTCGCATATGGATAAGCTATATTGTACATTGATAGAGATGGAATCTGCTCTGAGAAAATTACCCACCCTGGCATTGGAGCTACTTTAGTGGATCAGCAAGGGAACCCTGGCACCAGAGGACCAGCGTTCAAGTCTTGATTCAATTACTTATACTGTATGGCCCACTGTCTCTCTGGGCCTCAGTTTTGTTTTTTTGTTTTGTAAAATAAGCAGATTGAACATGGCAATTTCATCGGTCCCTTCCATTTCTACAATCCTGGGATTCTGAGCCTGGAGGAAAAAGACCAGGAGAACAGGGCAGTAAGGAACATAGGCAAAGCCTGAGTTACTGGGAAGCCCCTAGAGTGGGAGGGGCAGGATGATTCACTGGGCACATCCATGTTTCTCCACAGCTTTCCTTCCCAACACTTTGGGAAGATCTATGGGACAGCCATGATGTTGTCAGCACTGATCTCACTTCTGCAGTTTCCCATCTTCATCTTCATCAAGGGGCCACTCCAGGGGGACCCTACTTATGTAAGTACCATGCCTGTGGCTACCCCTCCCTCACCCTACATGAGAAGGCCTGGCGCCTGGGAAGAGGATGCCCAATAAATGAGAGGAGGGGGAAGATGGGAGAAAAAAACTGATTTTGTGCTTATTGTCTGTAGTGCAAGGGGCTTTTCAGGAGTTCCCCATGAGGGACTGTGGCTGGGGGCTTCCTGGATTAGCAAAGGAAGTCAAAAAGGTAGCTCTGTGTAGCAGAATGCTTGCTGGGTTTAGACTCAGGACCTGAGTTTAAATCCTATTTTCACCCCTTATAACCTGTGTGATTTTGGGCAAGTCACTTAAGCTCTCAGTGCCTCAGTTTCCTCTATTGTAAAATGAGATGTTTAGATTCTATGACCTCTAATGTCCCTTCTAGGTTTATGTCCATGTTCCCAGGACACAAGAAGGCTTATAAACTCAACCCTGGGTGGGTGGGGAACTAGAAACTTTTTATTTAAGTCCATCTTATAAACAAAATATGATCCATCTGGTAAAACCAGAGGACTTGCACTGAGACAAACTTCTTACCATGTGCTTTATCTGGCAATAGCCAAAGAGTGAGAGGCAGAAAATCCAGATTAAGGCCTCTCTCTGCCATTAATCAGCTAATGATATTATGCCCATGATGCCGGAACCAGTATGGTCCTCTGTTTCCTCATCTGTCCCATGACAGAATTCTCTAACTAAGAGAGGCTTGCCTGCCTTGCTGGTCTCTCCTGAGGCTGAAATGAGATTACAGAATCCAAACTGTCAGCAGCCTTCCGAGGTCATCTGGCCCAAGCCTTTCTTTTTATAGGTGAGAGAAACTATCTAGGCCTCAGGTAAATAATTCCTTTAAGGTCACAAAGGGCAAAGCCAGGATATGCAACCAGTGTTCTTTCCATTCTATGCTGCCTTCATTTCTCAAAAGTGCTTTGTAGAAGTTCACACGTCCCTGGAGTCTCATTTAGATGCCTCCCTAAGAATGCTGATGCTTAGTAAGCCTCTCTGGGAGTCAGAAGATCTGTTGACATTTCATGCTTTAACAACCAGCTGTGTAACTTTGAGTGAGTTGCTTCCTCTCTGTACATGGGAAATGGAGGGATTGGACTAGCTGGGATTGTGGAGGCTGGTTCTGGAGTCCGAGGTCTTAGATTTGAATCCCACCTCTCATGTTTAATACCTGTATGACCTTTAGTAAGTCAGTTCATCATCACGGGTCTCAGTTTCCTCCCCTGTCCAGTAAGGAGGCTGGATTATATGATCGAGGTGGTCCTTTCTAGCCCTCTAAGCTTATTGACCAGTTGCTATCCACATTCCCTTTTAGCCCTTAACATTTTGTAATGAGCAAGGAACCCAAAATATGGAATGATAGATATAGGTGAGCTAAGACACAGCCATAACTAGAATCCCTACCACTTGGAGGTAGTAGCACACACACTGTATCAGAGGAAAGTAGCCCTCAGATCAACTTCAAAGATAGATTCAGATTGGAGTGGGGAGATTTCAGAACACAAGGTCCTACAGGGAAGGAAGAGAGACAGCCTGGGTCACACAGGCTGGCTGTGAAAGAGGGATTAGGGTAAGGTGAGAGAAGAGAACTCACTTGGAGTGGGGAGGAAATATGCCCTCAGAGTTTCCTGTTTTAACCAATCAGATGCTCAGTTGTTCCTACCCGCTAGAGCACAAATGCTGTTAGTGCCCTCCAAATCTTGGTGCTCATGGTAAAGCCCTTGTTACTTCGCCCTGGTGATTGCTTTGGCTGAGGTGGTCCTGCAACGACGTTCATTATGCCCTCTCTTCTCTCACAGGTAAACATCGGGCTGATACTGTTCACTCTCCTCTCTTTTGTCCAGCCCTTCCTCTTGTCTAGGCAGTGGCGACACCAGGAAAAACAAGTGTGATGTTCTATGCTTCTTTTATTCCCCTTTCTTCCAGCTCAGAGATTCATAGTAATGCAATTTACTGTCTTCCCTACCCCTTCCTCTGCATGAGTTACTACTGAGCCTTCTTACAAGCTGTGAAGGAGGGGGTAAGGATGTACCTAGAAAGGCATTTTCCCTAAGCTGAGGATATTATCTGCCATGGGACAGACAAGATCATGGCTTATTTTTTAAAAAATGTTTTTGCACAAAAAATAAAAAAAAAATGTGTGAACACCAGTGCCTGCAAGCTTGTCTGGGAAGCATTTCTTTATGTTTTAGGATGGTGGGTTGGGGCTGACAAAGGTCTACTCAACTTGAAGAATGGTCTGGTGGGTAGAATCTAGTTGTAGAAGCAAGAGGATCCATTGGTTATCGGGCAACTGGGTCACTCTACTAGGTAGGGGCCCAAACTCCAAGGCTGAGTTCCAGGTCAAATGATTTGCAGCCTCGAGGACATATGTGGCCCTCTGGGGCCTTGGGTGTGGCCTTTTAACTGAGCCCAAGTTTTCCAGAACAAATGCTTTTATTAAGGGGATTTGTTCTGTGAAGTTTGGATTCAGCCAAAGGGCAGCACTTGAGGACCTAGAGGGCCACATGCGGCTTTGAGGCCACAGGTGAACTAGACTAACTAGGCTAAGTTAAGCTTCATGAAGGGACTTTGTCTTAATCTTTGTTTCTTCCTTCAACATGAGTCCAGTAAGCAAGTCATTCAATTCAAGAAGCACCTACTAGGTCTGAGGCCCTGAGCCAGGTGCTGGGGCATATAAGGGCAAAGCAGGCAATTGGTCCTCATCTGTAAGGAGCTCATGTTCAACTGGAGGATTCATCATGGAACCTAGGTAAGTGAATGGAAGGTAGTTTGAGGAGGGACAGAGCCCTAACCCCTAGGGGCGCAGGATAGGCTTGCTGGAGGTGGAAGCACGTGCCTGAGCTAAGCCTGATGGAAGCTAGGAATTCCAAGAGGCAGAGCTGAGAATGGAATGCTTTCCAAATAGAAAGGCAAGCCTGGACAAAGGCAGGGAGGTTGGAGGTTCAATGCTGAGTTTGAGGAACAATCAGCAGGTCCGTTTGGCTGGAATGGAAGTTCTGTCAAGGGGAGTAAAATGCAGTGAGCCTAGAAAGGTAAACTAGAGTCAGATTGTGCAGGGCTTTAAATGTATGACCGAGAAGTTGGTATTTCATCCTAGAGGCAATAGGGAGTCATCGAAACTTCTTGAGCAGAGGAGTGATATAGCCAGGTGAATGCTTTAGGAAGATGATTTTGGCAGATTGTGGAGGATGAATTGCACAGGGGAGAGCTACAGGCATGCAATTTCATTGCAATAGACCAGGCAGGAAGTTATGAGGGCCCAAACTAAGACTTTAGAAGTGAAGGGAGGTGATGAATGGGGGGAAAAAGGTAAAGAAGGCCTAAGTGAGGGACAGGGAAAAGTTGAGGATGACTGAGACTGTGATCACAGGTGCCAGAGTGGATGGTGGTGCCCTTGATGGAGATGGAGAAGTACGGAGGGGAAGAGGTTTTGGGGAGAGGGAATGGAATGAGTTTCGTTTTAGACACAGTACAGCTAGGCACAGCGGACAGAGCCCAGGCCTGGAGTCAGAAAGACTCATCTCCCTGAGTTCAAATCTGGCCTCAGATACTTACTAGCTATGTGACCTTAGGCAAGTCACTTCACCCTGTTTGCCTCAGTTTCTTCATCTGGAAAATTAACCTGCAAAGGAAATGGCAAAAACCACTCCAGTATCTTTGTCAAGAAAACTTCAAATGGGGTCATGAAGAGTCAGACATGACTGAAAAATGATTGAATTGACAATGACAACAATAACAAAAGTTTCAGATGCTAATGAGACATCCAGGCAGAGGATGGCAATGTAGTACTAATGTTAAGGAGAGACAAGCTGTGTACATAGATGTAAAAGTCATCTGGATAGAGACGATGTTTAAACTCATGCTGATGAGATTCCCCAATGGGTGTAGAGAACAAGGGGGGCCCTGAGCCTTAGCCGGGGACCCTTGTGGTTACAGGATGGCGGGATCTGGATCCAGCCATAATGACAAAGAAGGAACAATCAGACAGGCGAGAAAACCATGGCAAATCAGTGCCATGAAGAGGAAGCGTCCAAAGCCAGCTACGTGGCCCAGTGTATAGAGCCCTAACTTAGAGTCAGCGAGACCCAAGATCATATCTAGTCTCAGACATATAATAGCTGTGTATTACTGCGCAAGTAACTTATCTATATTTATAGTTTGATAGTTTATAGTTATCAACTTAGTTATGTTCAAAGTTAACTCTATTTGCCTCAGTTTCCTCATCGATGAAATGAAGATAACAGTAATAGCACCCACCTCCCATGGTTTTTGTGAGGATCAAAGGAGATCATACAGAGTGTCCTAAAAAGCCTTAGTGTAACAGTTTGGTTTTTAAAAGGTAGAACTTCACTAAGACTTTTGAGATAATCTGTGTTTGTAAAGTGCTTTGAAAAGCTTAAAGTGTTATATAAAGGCTAACTAGTTTATTACCCAGAGAGGTCAAGAGGGCTGACCAAGAAAAGGCCATTGGAGTTAGCAGTTAAGAAGCTTTGGTAACTTTGGAGAAAGTGGTTTCAGTTCAATGATGGGATTGAGAAGACTAGGGCAAAGGAGTATAAAATGTAAATAGTGTAGAATGGACTGGCAGAAGAAGAGTTGACTCACAAAGAAGTTCCTTTGTTTTCTGTATACAATGGCAGGAGATGCCCTCAGAGAGGGGATAAAGACAGTTTAGGGGCACCAAAGAGAGAAGAAGTAGTGAGAAAAAAAAACAACTTTTCTCATTTTTGTAATGGAGATAATTAATATATTATCTACCTCCCAGGTGGGATGAGGAAAATATTTTGCAAATCTAAGAGTATTACTTGAATGTGAATCAGTTATCAAGAACCTACTATTTAAGCACACCGGGCCCTGATGGCCATGCCAGTTTTGGATAAGAAAGTGTCCTCAAAGCAGACTATGTAGATAGGAGGAGGATAAAACATGTAAAGTAACTGCAACCTCCCACAAGGAAGCAATTCTTTCTCATTCTCTAAACCAGAGGCTCTTAACCTGGTGTCCACAGATATTCTCAAGGGGTTTTTTGATAGATTTGAGGGAGGGTCTGTGAACCTAGGTAAAAATACACTATATCTTCATGTTTACTTATCTCTAACTGAAATTTAGCATTTGCTTCAATTGTTTAAAAGTATTATTCTAGGAAGGGATCTTTAGTTTTTACCAACTACCAAAGGAGTCTGACCCCCCAAAAAGAGCTAGAGGGATTGCATGGGGCAGAGACTGCAAGCCTCTTTTCTCTATTATTCCTCTATCCTACTCTGCACCCAGGACTTCATTCTAAAAAATGCATTCTAGGATCTTAGTATAAACTTGGGTTGGACATTGGAGTTTTTGTGGCCCAGGGCGGGAACTCATAGATTTCAAGGCTCAGAGAATCCAGGGCAGAAATCAGCAGCCTGAATGATGCAGACAGAACTGCAGGCCCACAGTGCCCTCTGGGGGCTGTCCAGCCTTCTATCATCCTTGTAGCTGCTGTAGGCCAAGCCCCATTGATATATCTACCTCTAAAATGGAACTCTGCCAGATCCTCGCTAGCAGGGAGAAAGTCACGGGGTTGGGAGGTGGCGTGGAAACAGGCCCAAAGTCATGGCCTGTAGTTTCCCTTTCCATTCTCCCTCCCCATCCACGCCCTTCCTTGGTTCTACCTAGCAGACAGCATTATTGGGACACAAAGAAGATACTGGTATGGGAGATGGGAACTGAGTTTAGAATCCCTGCTTTGCTGTTCAATCATATCAGTCATATCTGACTCTTGGTGACCCCTTTTGGGATTTTCTTGGCAGAGATACTGGAGTGGTTTGCCATTTCCTTCTCTAGTTCATTTGACAGATGAAGAAACTGAGGCAAACAGGGTTAAATCACTTGCCCTGGGTCATACGGCTAGTAAGTGTCTAAGGTCAGATTTGAACTAACGGAGAGGATTCTTTCTGGCTCCTGGCCCGCTCTGTGCACTAAGGCGCCACCTAGCTGCCTGATTACCATGCTTAGCTGTATAATACTGTTTCTTCTTCCAGAACGTCAATTTCTCCCTAAAGTAAGGGCGTCAAACTAGATGACGTCTAAGGTCACTTTCCAGCTCTAAACCCTAAAGGTGATGTAAGAAACATAGAATGGGGGAGTTTGTTTAGCAGAGACGTCTGGAAGGTACTCTTTGTTTCCTCAGGTATCAGCACTAGGTGATTCTCCCGCCTTACTCACAGCTCCCTGTGGCATTTAGAGTAAGGAACTGGACCTTAATGAGCCACTTTCTGCTTTAGGCAGGTGATGCCAAACTTGGCCCCAGATCATCTTTTAAAGACATTCGGTAGAGGGAGGGAGGGAGGAGCCTCGGGGATAGCATGAGGTTGCTTCTGGGAAGGCAAGGGCTGGGCACTGAGGAATAGGGCAAGAAGGAAACCTCTAAGCTCAGCATTTTAAATGAGCTGAATGACTACGATTACAGTTTCTGTGCTAGGTTCAAAACCGGTACTCTGAGGCAAGACCCTGGTTGACCTACCTTGGTTAGTTACAGTTGCGCATCTATAACCATGTGCAACTGTAACCATTCACCTACTTCATTGAAACCTAGAATGCAATTTGACCCCTTCGGCTGGCGGATGCTGATCAGATGGGGGCAGGAATAACAAAGGGCCCATGTCAGTCACTTAGAGGCAAATAGGGTGGCAGATTGAAGAGTAATGACAAGGCAGCTTTTTCTAGAGATGCTGGCTACAAAGTGCAAAAGCATTGACTGCCTCATCAAAATGAATGGACTTTGCATGATTGGATTAGAGGGAAAGTGTATTAGATTTGACAGCTACCTGTGCCTCTTAATTTTAAAATACCAGATGTAATTCTGTTAGTGTAGGTAACTCCAGGTGAGGAATCTCCCTCTATCCTTTCAGGTTGGCCCGTCCTGAATAGGTTATAGACTTAGAGAACTGCTTTGAGTCACTTAGAGGTTGTGTCATAGGCAAGATTCGAACCCATGTCTTGCTGACTCTGAAATGGTCTCTCTATTATATCCCACTGCAGCTCTTGTTTGTCTTGTATAACCCTCAGTTATCTTAGGTTGTCAGTTTGCTGAAGGTTTCTTAAAAAGTTTTGGATTGAGGGGCAGCTAGGTGGCATAGTGGATAGAGCTCTGGCTTGGAGTCAGGAGGACTTGAGTTCAAATCTAGCCTCAGACACATAACACTTAACTAGCTGTGTGACTCTAGGCAAGTCACTTAACCCCAATTGCATAACCAAAATAATAATAATAATAATAATAATAATAATGTATAGTATGTTTGGAAAGATAGGTTGGGGCCAGATTATGAAGGTTTTTTAAAATTATAGATCCTAGAAACGTTAGAAAACCTTTGGAGTTTGAGAAGGGAAGAGACATGGCCACAGCTTGTATGGCAAATGGATTAGAAAGGGAGACCAGAGGCAGAGAGAACAATTAGGAGACCATTGCAATAGTTCAGGAGAAGGGGCCTGAATTAGACTGGGGACATCATTTCGAAAAGAAAGAAGAGAATGGAAATAAAAGCCATTGTAGAAGTGGAAATAGGAAGACTCGTTAGCAATTGATTAGATACTTAGAGTCAGTGAGAGTTAGGAGATGAGGATGATAATGAGGTTTTGACTCTGGGTGACTAGAAGGGTGGTGGTGCCCTCAACAGAAATAGGCAAGTTCAGAAGGGGAGACAGTTTTTTTGGGGAAAGATAATGATGAGTTCATTCATATTTGGATGCGCTGAGTCTGAGGTGGTTAGAGAACATCTAGTCTGAAGTAAACACTAAGCAGTTAGAGATGCATAACTGAAACCAGGGCTGGATCCAGGTAAATGGTAAATGCTTAACAATACAGAAAAAAATGTGTGCAACACACTTTTAAGTTTCCTCTGCATTAACATTTTCTACATCGTTTTCTTAAGTCTAAACAATTAATAAAACAATAAAGTACTGAATTGTAACATTGGCCTTCTGAGGTGTAAATGTTCATGCTGAACATTTAACAATGAGCTCCAGATACATACTCTTCTCTCTCTCTCTCTCTCTCTCTCTCTCTCTCTCTCTCTCTCTCTCTCTCTCTCTCTCTATATATATATATATATATATATATATATGTATATATGTGTACACATAATGTGTGTGTATGTATATAGATAGATAGATGGATATATCTATATCTATAAAATGAGATGTTAATGGAGGACTAGCACCTCTTGTGTGAGGGCTGCAGAGCCCTCCTCCTTTGGTGTCTACCTGGTACTCAGCTCTCATCTATACCCTAGTAAACTGTCTCAGCAGACGGCCTAAACAAGATTGAGGGTAACTGCCATGCCTCAAACCCATCAGTGAGTTAGGCAAGGTGAATACCCCAAGGATGTGAAGACTTTCTCTAGAGGACTGGGCAGATGAGAACAATTTATTCCAAGAGGCCACGAAGGCAGTAGAAGCAGGTGCTATGGAGCCATTAGATCTTGGTCAGACATCAAAGACACCAAGGTCATCTGCTGCATCCAGGGCCATCACCAGTCACCCTAACTTTTATGTTGCCACTGGACTTCAGTGACTCTAGAAAAGAGAATGAAGCTGATGACTTTATGCAGCTCTGCCTCACTTAAATTCAATTCAGATACTGGAGTGGTTTGCCATTTCCTTCTCCAGCTCATTTGACAGTACCTCATGATGTCATTGGTCCTCTTGGAAAATGAAGGACAGACAGACAGACAGACACACACACACACACACACACACACACACACATACATACATATGACTAAGGACAAAGCTTTGGGGCACACTCACAGCTAGGGGGGCATGATATGCATGATGAACCAGCAAAGGAGACTGAGAAAGAGTAGTCAGATAGGAGGAGAATCAAGAGAGAGCAGAGTCATGCAAACCCAGAGAGGAGAGCATATTCAGGAGGAGGGAAAGGTTAACAATGTCAAATGCTACATTGAGGTAGGGGAGATTGAAGACTGAGAACAGACCATTGGATTTGGCAGTTAAAACTCCTTGGTAACTTGGAGGGAACAATTTTCAGTTGAATTGATGAAGTCAAAAGCCCTATTGCGAAGGGCTGAGATGTGAGAGAGAAGAGAGGAAGTATAGATAATGGATGTTGACAGATTTTTTTTTAGGAGTTTGATTATGAAAGGAAGGAGAGATATAGGATGATGAGGTTGGGAGAGGGTAAGGTCTAGTGAGGGTCTTTCAGGATTAGGGAGAGTTAAGTGTGTTTGTAGCTAGCAGGGAAGACACCAAAAGATTATGACTTAAGATGAGAGCATAGAGGACAGTTCCCTGATTTTGCAGGTGAAGAAACAGAGGCTCAGGAATGTTGAAGTTACTTTCCCAAGGTCACAAAGATAGCAAGTGGCAGAGCTCAGATTCAAAATCTTGTATTCCCAATGTCCTCTCAGGTCAGTTCATTGGCCACCATACCTCATTGGCCTTTTGGATTTCTCACCCTATTCTCCACCCTACTCCACCACCCCCAACATTTAATTTATGAGTAGGCTTGAGAGAAGGGCACAGAAAAGGTAATCAGTAATATATAGGATATGACAAAGGAAAAGAAATGTAGCCAAAGCGGGTGAGGAGGTCTAGGACACTCAAGTGCCTCAGGGTACTCGGAGATGAAGGTATGAACAGCGTTAGGAAAGGGATGGGTATCTGGGATGGTGCAGATGAGCTGGTGAAGTAAAAAAACCAGATTGCAAACCCATGTCTTTTCTCCCTACCACTCTCTAGTCTTTTCACAGACAGGACCAACTGCCATTCAAAATGAGGAAGTAAAATTTCACAAGTATCTATTTCACACAGCAATGGCTTGCATCGCCCACCTGCTTGGCACCGTTAAGAATGTCCCAAGAGATTTGTATCTGAGATGGTGTGGGGGTGAGATGGGGGGAGGTAACTTACCCATTGCAGCCAGGCACCCCCTTCCCCCCTTTTAGGTGCAGTTGGGGGAGGGGAGTATGTGGAGTTAACTTGTCTGTGGCTAATTGGGTGAGAACATCTTCCTACCAACTCCAGCTATCCAGAAGTGGAAAGAGCTTCTTTGGAAACTAGTGAGCTCCCTGCCAGAAATAAGTACTTAACTTCAGTCCAATTGGTCTTTATTCAGTCAAAACTCCCCAGAGTGACTCATTCTTCAAGGACACAAGGGAACCCAGTTACTGCCTGCAGCCAGCACCACTGGAATAGATCATGCAAAAAAAAGAACAGTACCGCAAACGTTTGCCTATTCCTTAATGACTATAACTTGATGTTTTGACATTGAAATAATAAATACACACTTAAAAATTGAACATCTTTCACAACAGCCAGGTGTGCTGGCTCACACCTATGATCTCAGGTATGGGAGAGACTGAGGCTAGCATATGTGTGCAGCTTGGGTGTTCTAAGCCTCAGTGGGCTGCTTAGCATCAATCTCACAAGCACTGGCTCAGGGGAAACTGAGTTGCCTGAGGAAGGATGAACCAATTCAGGTCTTAGACCAAAAAGTAGTGGGATTGTGCCCATGAGTAGCTCCAGGCACTTCTAGCCTTGGCATGAATGGGAGACCCAGTCTTAAAACAATAACAAAAGGCAGTGAAAGCTGTCCCCCTTCACGCACCCCCTTTTCTATGTTCTTTTTCAATAGCAGCCAGAAAATTCAAGCTCTGGGCAATATTAATTACAAAGAGAAATAAGAGCGAGGCTTTTATTGCTTCAAGATCCATTAAGTAAGGGAATGGAGGGAACAAGCAGGCCCTGTGCTGAGCACTTTACAGATATCACCACATTCAAACCTCACACCCTGTCAAGTAAGGGATATTAAATCCCCATGTTACAGTTGAGGAAAATGAAGACGAGGTTGTGACTTGTCAAAAGTTAGTGCCTAGCGAGTGTCTGAGGCTGGATCTGAATTCAGGTCTTCCTAACTCCAGGTCCAGTGCTCTCTTCACTACCCTGCCTAGCTGCTGCTAAGTCAATTCAACAAGGATTTACTGGGGCCTAACTGTGTGCCTGGTCCAGGCTTCGTGGGACATTTCCCTGACCTGGGTAGGTTGGAGAGCTCATATTGGCCTCTGGAGGCCTTGCATTTCTCTCTTTCAGCCATTTCAGTCATGTCCAACTCTTTGTGACCCCATTTGGGGTTTTCTTGGCAAAGACATTGGAGGGGTTTGCCATTTCCTTCTCCAGCTCATTTTACAGATGAGGAAATTGAGACAAATAGTCGGCTGGGGAAGGTCATAGCTTTAGAGCGAGAAGAGGCCTTAGACATCATCTCCCAACACCTCATTCTACAGACAAGAAGATGGAGCCCCAGAGAAGTGATATGGTAGGATTCCAGCATATTTGTTCTAGAGGCAAAAGAGACCTCAAAGGCCTTCTAGTTTACCACCCATTTTACAAATGAGGAAACTAAGGCTCAAAGAGATTGAATGAACTTACCCAGACTGCACAAGTTATAGATGACAGAGCTAGGATTTGACCCCAGGCCCTTTGACTCCTAGCCCAGTACTCTTCTCACTGCCCACACTGTCTCCCAAGTCATGTCATCCAGAAAACCCATCATTTCTAGAGGGAGGCCCTACCCCCAACTGCCATGTTCTGCTCCGATTTCTCTTTCTTGGCCCAGAGCTTCCAGCCTTTGCCAGGCCCAGCCTGGTAGACTCCAGCCTGGGCCTGGCAGAAACCTGAACAGAGATGGCTCCATGGTGATCTTTGTGCTGAGGCTAGCACAGTTGAAGACATTCACCTAATGGGCTGCTTCACAATTTCCAGTGCTGTTCAGCTTGCATCTGCCAAGTCAGCCCATTCCCCTTGAAGACAAAGAAGAACATCCGACATAACCTTCTGCTGAGTCAGTAATAGTAGAGTCATCTGACCTTTGTGGGCCTCAGACCTGTCCTTCTCTCAAGGTTTGTGTCAGATGGGGACCCTAAGCCTCCATTTCTAAATGGTCAGCTTGAGGTGGGATGGCCAAGTGGGAAGAGCTTGAGATTTAGAGGAAGATCAGAGGATCATTGAGTCAGCGCTAGAAGCAAGCCAGCCCCAGTGTGGCACAGTGGAGTGAGCCCTAGATCTGGAGATCAGAGGATCCAGCTCTCCTACTTCCTACCTGGGTACCTTTGGTTAAGTCACCCTCCCTCCAGCCTCAGTTCCCTGCTTTGTAAATGGTTTGGATTAAATGACTTCTGAGGTTCCTTCCAGCTTCTATCGTACCTCATTTTCCTGGAGAGGGAGCCAAGACCTAGTGATGGGATGTATCACATAGGACAGTAAGTAGTTGAGTTGGAAATTTGGCTTTGATAGTAGCTGTGTGGCTTTTGGAACTCTTAGGGCCTTTCTCTCCTCAGTTCAAAAATGAGGGGATTGGATCAGAGAATCTTAGAATTGGAGAAGAATCTTTTCTATAACATCACCAAGCAGTCCTTCAGCCTTTGATTGAAGACTTCCATAAAGGGCAACCCCTCTCTCCTCATTGTGGCAGCCCATCTCACTTTTGGGCACTTCTAATTGTCAGGAATTTTGCTCATATCGAGTAAAAATCTATCTACAAATTCCGCTGAATTCTAGTTTTGCTTCCTTTTATTGCTCAGTCGTGTCTGACTCTTCATGACCCCATTTGGGGTTTTCTTGGCAATGATGCTGGAGTGGTTTGCCATTTCCTTCTCCAGTTCATTTGACAGATGAAGAAACTGAGGCAAACAAGGTAAAGTGACTTGCCCAGGGTCACACAGCTAGTAAGTATCTGAGGCCAGATTTGAACTCAGGGAGATGAGTCTTTCTGATTCCAGGCCCAATGCTCTACCCACCGCTCCACCTGGCTACCAATATCTGCTTTCTGTGATCAATTAATCAAATAATCCTCAAGCGTTTATAATGTGCCCCCTATACCAGGCCCTCTGCTAAGCATAAGGAGTAGTCTAATTCTTCTTCCACATGACTGGCTTTCAAATACTTGAAGGCAGCTATAATGCCCTGCCTTGTCTGCTTTTCCAAACTAAACATATGCAATTCTATCATCAACCTATCCATATTATCTGCTCTCCAATCCCCTCGCTACCCTCATCGCATTCCTCTGGACAGTGTCATAAGATCACAGAACCAAAACTGGACAGGACCTTCGAGGTCATCTCCTCTAACTCCCCATGTTTTGCAGAGGAAGAAGCTGAGGCTGAGAGAGGGTAGCTGACTGGCTCTGGGTTACACAGGTGGAAAGTAGCAAAGGTAGGTTTGGAACTCCTGGTTCTATCACTTGAAGTTCATTCAGAATTCTTTCCAGTGCCCCACAGTGCTTCCCAAGGTCAAGTAACTTCTAAGATGTTTCCAGCTTTAGACCCTATGACTGTAGTCTGTAAGATACCCACAACCTTTCCTGCTTGAGGCCTCAGCTCAAGGAAAGATGTTCTTAGCTCCTGTGGGCAAAAGGAGAAGAAACTTGGTGGACTTTCTTCCTTAAGTTCTAGGAATAACAATGAGCACGTACATAGCACCTACCACGTTCGACATTGGGCTAACTGCTTTACAAATGTGGCCTCATTTGATCCTCACAAACAACCCTGGGAGCTAGGTGTGCTTATTATCCTCATTTTACAGTTGAGGAAATCGAGGCAAACAGGTGAAAAGACACTTAAGGTCACACAGCTAGCAATCATCTAAGGCTGGGTTTGGACTCTGGGTGTGGGCCTCACTCCAGGCTCAGTGCTCTATCCATGGAGACGATTAGCTACAGGAGAAACCATGCTATTTCCTTAATTGGAGTACCCTACCTTATCCTCTTCACCTATCATTTCAGTTCAATTAAACTAAATTTGATTCAAGTGGCATTTATTGAAAGGTGTAGAGCAGGGGTCCTTAAGCTTTTTTGTGCCACGGACCTCCTTGACAGTCTGGTGAAGCCCATGTCCCCTTAGGTAGGATAATGTTTTTAAATGCATAAAATAAAACACATAGGATTACAAAGAAAACACCTATATTAAAATAATTATCAAAACATTAAAAAAAATGCACAGAATCTAGGTTAAAAAATCTTTGGGTAGAGGAAAGAATCCTGGCCTGGGAATTAAGAGATGTGCGCTGGAAGAATTCCCTCGGTTACTTTACCTGCACCTCAATACTTCAAGGACCCATGGTTTTAGTAGTCCGTCAGTAAACATTTAGTAAGTACCTACTGTGTACCAGTCACTGTGCCAAGCACTGGGGACACAACAAGAGGCAAAAGACAGTCCCAACAAATTAAAACAGAACCACTTGATCAAGCTTCTGAAAGTGACAGTGTGAATGTGAATGAATCGCCCTCAGCCAGGCTGACTGTGAACCTCTTCGAATGGAGCTGGGCTCCTCTTTGGATGAAAGACGTAAGGTCCATCGCAGAGGCCAAACTTGCAGTCTTTCCAGCTTGGCAGCCCCGCCAGACCTCAGTCTTCCGGGCTCTAGGATCATCTTCATGCTCCAGCGAGGTACAAGAAGTGGACTTTAGAGGAGACAGGTGCCCATCCATGCAAGGGGGACAATAATACCAGCTTTACTCACCTTCATGGAATTGTGGTGAACCTGTTAACCTTAAGGCAGCGTGGAAAAGAATGTTATTTATAAGTGCTTACTCTGAGCAAGGCTCTGCATCCACGAGGGACGTGGAGATGAAAAATACTTCTCAAGCTCACATTCTAACAGCAGGTAGAGACATGTATGCAGCTAACGATGATTTCTATAACTAAGTACACAGGCAAGATCACACAGAGTAGCCTGACAGATGAGATGAGGAATGATGGTTCTAGTTAGATCTCCTCCATGAAGTTTTCCCTAACTGCCCCTCACACCTCCCTTTCTCTCTACCCACACAACACCCTAATTCAAGTGCTCCTCATCTCTCACTTGGATTATTGCAATAGCTTCCTAATTAGTCTGCCTGCCTTAAATCCCTTCCCTTTCCAGTCCATCCTCCACACAGCTGTCAAAAGGATTTTCCTAAAGGGAAGGTCTGACCATTATCACTTACCTGCTCATTATACCCTAATGCAGGCAGTTGCTTATTATCTCTCTCTGAGTAAATCTAAACGCTTCTGTTAGGCATTTGAATCCATTCACCACTTGGACCCAACCTACCTTCCAGCCCCACAATATATCACACTCCCTTTTTATTGAGCTGTTTTTCAGTTGTGTCTGACTCTCTGTGACCCCATGTGGAGTTTTCTTGGCGAGAATATTGAAGTAGCTTGCCATTTCCTTCTCCAGCTCATTTGGCAGATGAGGAAACTAAGGCAAACAGAGTTGAGTGACTTGCTCAGGATCACACAGCCAAAAAGTGTCTGAGGCCAGATTTGAACTCAGGAAGAGGAGTCTTCCTGACTCCAGGCCCAGTATTCCATCTACTGTGCCACCTCGCTGCCCCATACTCCTTTACTCACTCTATAATCCAGTCAAATTACCTTTTAAAAATAATATGCCATTTTTTCCACCAATTACCTGTCAGGACAATTTTTAGCACTCATTTTTACAAGATCCTGAGTTCCATATTTTTCCCCTACCTCCTTCCCCTCCCCTCTTCTCGCAACGATAGGCAATATGATATAGGTTATACGCGTGCTATCATGTAAAACATATTTCCATATTAGTCACAGTTGTGAAAGAAAAAACATAAAAAAAATGAAAAAGAATAAAGAAAGTGAAAAAAAAAAGCTTCCATCTTCATTCAGAGTGCATCAGTTTTTTTATCTGGATTTTCCTTCATTAGGCCTTTGTATTTGACTCAGATCACTGTGTTGTTGAGACGAGCTGAGTCATTCATAATTGGTCATCATACAATGTTGCTGATACTGTGTACAATGTTTTCCTGGTTCTGCTCATTCACTTTGCATCAGTTCATACAAGTCTTTCCAGGTTTTTCTGAAATCTGCCTGTTCATCATTTCTTATTGCACAATAGTATTCCATTACATTCATATATCACAGCTTGTTCAGCCATTTCCCAATTGACAGGCATCCCCTCAATTTCCAATATTTTGCCACCACTAAAAAGGCTGCTATAAATAATTTTGTTGTTGTTGGTGGTGTTTTTTTTTTTGGCTAGGCAATGGGGTTAAGTGACTTGCCCAGGGTCACACAGCTAGCAAGTGTCAAGTGTCTCAGGTCAGATTTCAGCTCAGGTCCTCCTGACTCCAGGGCCCATGCTGTATCCACTGTACCACCTAGCTGCCCCATGCTATAAATATTTTTGCATCTGTAGGTCCTTTTCCCTTTTTTGTGATCTCTTTGGGATACAGACCTAGTAATGGTATTGCTGGATCAAAGGGTATGCAGTTTGGTTGCCCTTTGGGAATAGTTCCAAATTGCTCTCTAGAATGGTTAGATCTGTTCACAATTCCACCAACAGCGCATTACTGTCCCGCAATTTGACTTTCATACAGTTCCTCATACAGCCACTCTATTTTCTATATACTCAACCATTCAACAAGCATCTGTTAAGTGTTTATTATATGCCAAACATCTGCCTTTGTATTGGCTGTCCCCCATATCTGGAATGCCTTCCCTTTTCATCTCTACTTCTTATGTGTATCTCTACCTCTACATCTCTAGCATGAGGGAGGGCATTTCAAGCATGAAGGACAGCCTGTGCAAAGGTGTGGAGGTGGGAGATTGGATGCTAAGTTTGGAGAACAGTATTAGGCCAGTTCAGCAGGAACAGAAAACATGTGAAGTAATAAGCAATGGGTTTTTTAAAAGTAGGATGGGGTCCTACTATGATAAAATTTAAATATCAAGCATTCATTCTGCCATTGCGGTGCCCGTGCTATGGCAGCCTCTTCCCCAAGTGTTCCCACAAGACTTTCAGGACCAAGAATTTCCTTGCACAGAAGAAGCAAAATTATCCCATTCTCCAGTGAACTTTTTTTTTTAAGGCAATTGGGGTTAAGTGACTTGCCTAGGGTCACACAGCTAGTGTGTGTCAAGTGTTTGGTCTGAGGCCGGATTTGAACTCAGGTCCTCCTGACTTCAGAGCCGGTGCTCTAACCACTGCACCACCTAGCTGCCCCATTCCAGTGAACTTTTATTAAAATAGGAAATGAGATTGGTTACAAGTCAGAGGAAACTCTGGAGTGGGATCAAGATTGACTTATAAAGAATTGTCAGTATGATGATGACACATATGTATATGTATGTACATGTATATGTGTATATGCATATATGTATATATATATATATATGATATGTATATATCCTGCAGCACACCCCAACAGCTTACCATGCCACGTCTAATAAGAAGTATTATTTTTAAAGCTGTTTCTTCAGTTACAGACTTAAAAAAAAATCATCGTTGAAGAGTCTTTCGGTTTATACGCATTGCATGTTCAATAATAAATGTATGTGAGATTTTAAACTTCAAAAAATAAGCCAAGCGAATGAGTTTTGTTTTATTTTAGATGTAATAGGGAGCCATTGAGGGTTCTTGACCAGAGGAGTAACATAGTCAAACTTGTGCTTTAGGAAGATTCTTTTTGACGCTTGTATGTGAATTAGTAAGGTAAGGTACATGAGTGGTGCAATGGATATAATGCTAGATTAGGAGTCAGGAAGACCACTTCCTGCCTCAGATACTTGCTTAGCTGTGAGACTCCATAAGTCACTTAACTCCTCTCTTAGCCTCAGTTTCCTCATCTATAAAATAATGACAATATTAGTACCTATCCCCCAAGGATATAGTGAGACTGGAATGAGACAATATTTGTAAAGTGCTTTGGAAACCTTAAAAGTAACTCTCATCATCATCATCATCATCATCATTATTATCATTATGGAACATTTACTCAACTCCAGTAGGGCATCCAAATAGGGAAGTCTATAAGCTCAGCAAGAGGAGAGAGGGGGACGGTTTCACTTAGTAACAGAACAGGTCACCATCTCCTATGTAGCTAGCTCCCTAAGAAGGCCAGAGGCCCTTTTGTCACCAACAGTTCATCTCCCACCCACAGAACATTGGCCAAGCCCAACAGACAGAGGCCAGGATTGTGAGAATAGGGTTCTGACTTTTGGTCCTAAGTGTTTTCTGTTTAGGAGAAATCCCTTCTTTTTAGAGCTATGGGGAAAGATGATGGAATCACTTAGAAAGGCAAAAAGTTGTGAGAGAAGAATCTTCCGATTACATAGAGAGATTCACGTCACCTTCCCCGTGTCTCCCTTTGCTATATAGTATTTTGCCCAAATTTGCTCATCTTGGCTTTTGCTCCAGCTTGACCCCAAGCCCATCCTTATGCACATCTAGGCCTTGACCTTGACCTCATGGAAATACCCTCCTACATCTTTAATTTGGTTGGTTTATGACTTGATTGTGTGCTTAGGTGGCATTAGGCCCCCATTAGTTCCCCCACCCTACCCCCAATATAACCAAGTGAGATTTACTTAGTATGGTATAGAGAAAACTCATGTAGGAGTCAGGAGACCTAGGCTCTAGGCCTGGCTCTTTGCCATCGTCACACTGTGTAACCTTGCTGGGTTGTACTGGATAAATTCTAAGGTCTCTTCCAGCTCCTCTCTTCCATGTTCAATGATCTGGTATCACTCACAGCATGGACATTTTATAGTTTAAAGCCCTTCCCAATTCTAATATTCTGTTTTGAGGTGCTTCTCTGCTCTGACATTCCATATGCTGTATTCTGATTTCACTTTCTAACATTCTATGTTCCAAGGTCCCTTCTAGCTCTGAAATTCTGTGTTCTGTTTATTGCTCTAAGATTCTTGGGTTCTGTTATCCATCAGTGACAGATTCTTTGAAAAAAAGTGTTCTAAATCTGATTATATGTCAAAGAAACTCTCCCACACCTCTTATTCCTGCCCTAGACCCACCATTTTGTACTGTATTATCACCATTATCATCGCCACAATCTTCATCATCTAGAATTTTATATAGCTCTTTATGATTCACACAAAGTACTTCCTAACCACAAGCTATGAGATAGGTAGGGTAAATATTATAATTTCCATTTTCCAGATGGAGAAACTGAGGCTTGGAGAGGTGAAATGACTGGCCCTCGGTCATACACTAGTGCTTGTAGCTAAGACAACTCCAAAGTCCTCTCCTTTTCTTTCAAGGCTCTGGAGAATGAGGTCCACTCAATCCTGCTAACCTTTATTTCCCACTGCTTCGACAGGTTATCATTCCTTTAACCTTCAGGTACTCTGCCCAAAGGAATGTGAATTTTGATTCCTGAAACCTTGAAAGATATTACAGGCCCTGGCCTTAAACCCAAATCACTTCAGCTGTCAATAATAGGTCCCAGGCCAAGCCCGACTTGGTCATTGTTCGGGCCCTGATTGGCTCAGAGTGAATGTAAATAGCAATTGTTTTTGTTTTGGCCAGAAACCCTGAGGGTCTTCCCCTCCCACACTGTTTTTTTGTTTGTTTGTTTGTTTGTTTTGTTTTGTTTTGACTAGGTAAAAGAAACCCTCCTCTGCCTCATTTCTTGCCTAGTCTTCATCACTGCCTCAGTCAAACTGACACCTGTTTTAAAAGCTTTAAATGGCTTTTAAAAGTCTCTCACAGTATCCGGGCCATCTCTAGTCATCCTGATCTATATCTTCCCACTGGAACCAGATGGCTCTGGAGGAGAAATTGAGGCTGGTGACTTTGCACAGCCCTCTCTCACTTCAATTCACTTGAGTGCCATGGCACCACCTTCCTGATGTCATAGTTCTCTTTGAGAATGAAGAACAATAACCTACGTGCTATAACCTCTTGACTTCAGCCAGTCCCGGCTCCTTATGTAGGCCATATGAGCCACTGCACATCATGACTTATTCACCTTTTTCTTGCTGTTCCTTAATCCACGGATTAGTCTACCCACCCTTCTCTGCCCATTATTCACATCTGATCCATCTTTTAAGGTTCAGCTCCAATCCCTTCTTTTCTAGATAAACTTTCCTGACTTCTGCAGCTCATAGAGATCTCTCCCTTCTCTGAAGAGTCACACTACAATTTAGTTTATCACCACATTGATTCTCTCAGTCTCCCATGTCTATTAGTCTGTGCTCCTTAACTATATAATCATCTCCTTACAGTGAGGAATTGTATAGCCACATCATACAGTGAGGGTGAGGAAAAAACTAGATTTGAATCCTAGCTTTGCCACTCCCAAGGCAGGTAGGTGGCACAGTGGATAGAGTGCCAGGCCTGGAGTCAGGAAGACTCATCTTCCCAAGTTTAAATCTGGCCTCAGACACTTTCTAGCTGTGTGATCCTGGGCAAGCCCCTTTACCCTATTTGCTTCAATTTCCTCATCTGTAGAATGAGCCGGAGAAGGAAATGACAAACTGCTCTAGTATCTTCACCAAGAAAACCCCAAATGGGGTTATGAAGAGTCAGACACAACTGAAAAATTACTAAACAATAAAATTTGCCACTCCCTAGCTTTATAATCCTGGGACAGTCATAGGATCATATATATTCAGGGCTGTAAAGGGGACTTTGAGTGTAATCTGGGTCAACTCTATCACTTTACAGTCAAGGAAACTGAGGACCAGAAAGGTTAAGTGTTATTACCAGTGAGACTCCAATAGTAAATAATAGGACTTCAATCCTAACTCAGGTCCTTAGAGTCCAAAGTTGGCCCTCTTAGTGTCAAACTTGCTATCACTCTCTGGGCCTTAATTTCTTCATGGGAAAAGTGGGGATACTCAAATTTGCATTGCATAATTTGTAGAGTTATTGTAATTACCAGGTATACACATACGGAAATTTCCAGAGCTATCTCTATCATTCTTGGAGTGGGCAAGTGGCAGGAGACCCAGAGCATCAGCTAGGTGATGGGCAGCTCTAGAGAATGGATGTGGAAAGACAGTCATTATCAGTTCATCTTCCTCCTTTGAGTTGACACAATCTCTTCTTCATTGGCTACTTCCTCCAAGGTCCCTCTATAAGATCCCATCAAGAGTATGTAAGCCCACAGAAATGATGAAGATCTGATCTTCATCCCTGCTTTCCTGAAGAGGTGAGTTTCTCCTTGCTTGAGGCAAATGGAGTCCAAAGGCTAGCACTGGATTTTCCTAAAACCAATGCTTTTCTTTCTTTAAGGAGCTGCTAAGCTTTTTAATATTCTCTTAGTGGGGATGTCCTAGTCACTGCTCTTTGGCTTAAAGAAGGAACATACTGCAAAGTTTTTGATTCTTTGTAATTGTTCACTGGCTTATCACTGGGCTCCTTAAGTGCTTACAGGTGAGAGTTTTTCTGTTTTTAGAGGTTGGAACCAAGATGATAACAATAGCAACTATTAATATGGCATTTCATATGTGTTGTCTTGTGGCCACTGTGCAAGACTAGATCATTCCAATCTTACAAAAGAGGAGACTGAAGTTCAGAGGGATCAAGTGAATTGTTCAGCCACATACCAATAAATGGCAAAGCCTGGGCTCAAAAAACTCTCTTCTAATTTCAACTCTAGTGCCTGTCATTCTCATCTATTTTCTTTTTCTTTTTTTTCCTCATGGCTTCATCTTGTATGGAATTATAAACTACATGTGATCCTTGGAGCTCCCCTCAGTCATGAAAGTGGGAAGTAGGTCAGGAGCATGTGGTTAGATACACGTTGCCTTCCTGAATTTTGGGGAGGGAACTGGCTTTATAGGCTTTGAAATCCCACATCTGAGCTACTTACTGAGTAACTAGGCTTGCCACCATCCTCTCTCCCTGTTTCCCTCCTGTAACTTTCATTATTAGTCTCCCAATCCTACATGGAAGACTGAAGCATTGTCCAGTATACATATTGCTCAGAAAGTGTTCCCTGTACCCCTGGAGAACAGGAGCTGGATCGAGGGTTCTTTTCTCTCTTCCTTCTCCTTCCCTTTGATGTCTTCTCCTTTCTCCACTCCCTTTCTAATTTCCTCCCTTTTACAGGTCTTCCCTTCAGTCAAGAATTTAATGTTTCTTTCTGTCTGGTGGGTAGCTCACTACAGACCTTTGGTTCTGAGAGAGAAACCTTAGGGGAAGAAGGAACAACTGCTTTCCTACTGTTAAAGATGAAATTACTTCTCATCTTACCACTTCTCCTGTTGGGCACAGCGTCTTCTCTTCATTTGAGTAAGTATCTTCTCACTCCCTAAAATCCCAGGCAGCATTCTTTTCTCTTTGCCCCTCTCTACTTTCTATACACTTTGGACCATAGCTCACCTGAATTAGATTTTCAGTCAGACCAGATTTGGTCAGATGCCCATAGATTTAGAGTGTCAAAGCTGGAAGAAACCTTGGAACATAAAGAACAGAGTATCACTGTTGAGAAGGAACTTAGAACATGGAATGTCAGAAGAGATACTATATTTCAGATAGTCTGACCTTTTTCTGTTTATGTATAAGGAAACTATGGTCTCGGGAATGAAAACGGTTTGCCCAGATCAAACAACTATTCAGGGACAGATCTAGGACTCAGATCTAAGTCTTTGTAACCCTTAGACCAATATTCTTTCCACTCTTCCAAATGGAACTCAGACTCTGGACTCTTATTAAAAGGACAGAGTCCTTATATCTGGAACAACAAAGAATCCCAGGGATCAAGTCATTGACAGGTTGACTGTGCTGAGGTGTTGAGATTTGGGAACTGTCCATGGTATTTAGGGGAGCTTGTTCTCGGAGAAGTATGGTACTGAAAGGGGAGGGCCTTTTATAAAACTATAATGTTGAATGTGAAAGGGATCCTCAATATCATTGAGTCCAAGTCCCTTACTTTATGGCTGAGGAAAATAAGACCCAGTGGGGAAGTGACTTTCATATGGTTACATAATGAATTGATGACTGATCTAGAACTTTGCCTTTTCCTTCTCAGTCCAGTACTCTTTCCATTTCTCATTCCCAGAAAATGAGGCTTTTGAGCTAGAGGCATCAGAGGGAGAAAAGGGCTTGGCTCTGAAGCTAGAGACTCCAGAGGAAGAGGATAATTTGACCATAGGGAATGAGGAAGAGGATGATGAAGGGGAGGAGAGTGAAGTTGCTGAGGATGATGACAACCTTTGCCCAAAGGAAGAGGATGTAGTCCGTATGCTGGGTAGCCCAGGATGTGAGACTTGCCGGTTCCTGATTGTTAATAAGCCAAGGAAATTCAAAAGAGCTGAGGTGGGTGAAAAGGAGATGGGGACAAAGACCTTGGGAAGGGGGGAAGGAGGAAGGTATTCATTTTTTTTAAAATTCATTTTCCATGATGGAGTATTGAAGTAAAGATAAAGGCTGGAAAGGGAGTGGTGAGGCAGGAAAAAAGGGGGAGGGACATGTTGGACCAGAAATGTTCTAAGAATCCTAATAATAGAGAATGCCAAAGCTAGGAGACACTTTGAAGATCATCTAGCTGAATCTCCCCAATCTGCAGACAAAAGCAACCAAGATCTAGAGAGGTTTTTATTTGTCTGAGATAACACAGATAGCGTCAGATCTGTGGCTAAAAGCCAGGTTTCCAGATTTCCACTCCAGGCTCTTTTCATATTACCACTCCAACAGCTATTGCTGAAATAATAGCATTAAGTTTACCTTAATGGACCTGATCATTAGCAGAGAGTGGAAAGTGCCCTGGACTGAGGGCTAATCTCAGTTTGAGACATACAGCTGTCATTTATTAGTTGTGTGAGCTTGGACAAATCACTTTATTGCTTTGAGTTAATTTCCTCTTTCCAAAAACAAGGACAACACTACTTAAGCCACCCTTCTCTCTCAGGGTTGTTACGAGGATATGTTGGATAATGATAAAGGATAATAATGATACATTACATTTATAGAGTGCTTTATAGGGTGCAAAGCGCTTTACATCAATTATTTCACTTGAACCTTAAAACAATTTTTGTGTGATAGGTACTACATGTATTATGATGCTTATTTCATGATAAGAAAATTGATACTTTGAGATGTTAGATGTTTTGCCTATGGCCACATAGATAGGACATTTTCTTATTTAATTTTTAAATTAATAAACATTTCTCTCTCTCTCCCCTTTCTCACTGCACCAGTGGGGAAAAACCCCAAACCCTTATAACAAAGGTTCATAGTCAAGCAAAACAAATTCTCACACTGGCCAGGTCCAAAAATGTATGTCTTATTCTGCATATTTAGTCTGTTACCTCTCTGTCTGGAAGAGAAATGCAAATTAAAGCAACTTTGGCGTTTTATCTCACCTGTCGGATTGGTGAAGTTGGGGGGGGAGAAAAATGACAAATGTTTGAAGGGCTGTGAGAAAGCAGGCACATTAATAAACTGTCAATGAAATTATGAATTGGTACAGGCTAAAAACATTTTAATGCACAATTGGAATGTGAGTCATTATCAGCACAGGATTGCTGTGAGAGTCTCATATAATACTGCATTTAAAGCATTTTGTAAACCACAAAGCTATATACATAGACCATTTTTCATTCTCTTCCTTCTTATTCTCTTCTTTCTCTTTTTTCTTCCTTCTCCTCTACCTCTTCCTTTTTTTGTCTTCCTGAAACCTGCTATACCAAAATTCACGGAGGTCTCAGAGTTTAGGAACAAGAGGGATTCCCCATTCATGCTTCTCTCCTCCTCTTTCTTTTCTGTCTCCACAGAGAATCTGCAGACGTTGCTATCACGGCCATCTGGTCTCTATCCACAGCTCCCACACCAACCACGGCATCCGGTGTCTGGCTAGTAGAATCAATCGCAGCCAGATCTGGATTGGAGCCAGAGTCAGGGGCCGGGTAAGAAGAGAACAGAGAAGAACTCTGGGCATGGAGCTTTTTCCCTGGCTCTCTTTAAAGAGGCCCAACTGACTACCTAGCCACAGCACAGACCTTATTCGCCTGGCTTGGAGGAAGCCCTAATGATGATATGGGCGATGGGCACAACTGAGAGAAGGGCGCCTTTGGTTCTCAGTGGGTTGGGCTTGGATGGTTCCTATCAATATTTACCTGTTTAGGATAGTGCTTGTTTTGACCCAGGACCACAATTCTCTGGTATTCAGAGACTGAGAATGCCAGGGATACTGTTAGTTAGCTTTCCTGTATGGCATGTACGAAACTCAATTTCATGGTCTCTGCACCTCACCTGTCCTTTCCCATCTGATCTGTAGTTTTTCAGAAAGAGATTTCGTTGGGTTGATGGGAGTCATTGGACATTTTCTTACTGGGCAGCAGGCCAACCTGGAAATGGTGGGGGCCGATGTGTAGCCTTCTGTACCCGAGGTGAGTAGGAACAAGGGAACCTGGGAAATGGGGTAGATTCGGAGAAATGAATAGCAAGGAAATCTCTCCTATGTTGTTTCTGTTATGTTATGTCACATAACATGCCCATACTCTGCTCCCTGGGGCAATTTGGTGGTGGAGGAAGGAAACCTTATGGGATGGGCAGCCAGGGGACATGGGAGGTGGCCCCGATGAGATGTTTGTTTATTTACTGGAATCTCTTGTCTAAGGGTCTCTCTGAGGGAGAGGTCTACAGGCTGTTCTGGGGCCCCTGGGAAGAAGAACGGAATGAGGGTGCTGGGTGTGAATGAGTAATGGAGTTCCTTAGAGGCCATAGATAGGCAGCAGAATGTGCAGGAGCTTTCTTAACAGGGGGTCATTGGCGTCGAGCCCCATGCAAACGCCGCCTGCCTTTTGCCTGCTCTTATTGAACTGCTTCTGCTGAAGAGGCCAGTCAAGACTGACACCACAAGGCCCCTGGAGAGCTCGGTTTGAGGCCCATCTCTTCCTCTTCCTTTTGTTTCCCTGAAATAAACCAGGTTTCTGAAAGCTCAAACCACTGCTCTCTCTTCTTGTCCTCCGCATGTCATTCTTCCCCCTAATCTTTATGCATACACATTTTGAAAGGGCCCAAAGAGTTTCATTCTTAAGGATCAAAAGGGAATGAGAAAAGAGGGATGTGTGGTCCTGTTTTATAGGACCTAGAGCTGGAAGGAACCTTGGAAAATAGAAAACAGATTGTTACAGCTGGGAAAGATTTTAGAACTTAGAACAATGAACCATTTGGGAACATACAACATAAAATATAAGATGTTAGAAATGAAAGGGGGATGCAACTGGATAGCAGAGTGGCTTAGAACACTGGGCTTGAAGTCATGAAGACCTAAATTCAAATCCTGCCTCACATATTCATTAGTTGTGTGACCCTGGGCAAGTCATTTAACCTTCCTCAGCCTCAGTTTCCTCATATGTAAAATTTGAAAATAATATGCCTACTTCACAGGTTGCTGTAGATAATATAAATGAGATATTTTGCAAACCTTAAAGCACTATATAAATGTTAAGGGCTATCATTATTGTGCTGTCAAAACTGAGGACCTGCAAGGCTTAGTGGCTTGCACCAGGTTACATGCATATTGAGTATCATCGTCAGAATTAAAACTTATGGAATAACAGAATCCCCAAATGTCCTCAGAGTTGAAGGAACTGAAGAACAGATTGAAATCACACTGTGACCAAGATGGAAACTTGTAGAACCACAGAATCTTTGTATTTCAGGTATAGGAAGAAGTCTTTAATTTTACTGAATCCATCTACTCAAGGGTTCTTAAGCTTTCTTTGTTATGTGAATTCTTTAGACAGTCTGGCAAAGCTTATGGATCCATTCTTAGGATAATTATTTTTTTTTAAACACAATTGAAGGAAATACTGTATTTTAGTTAGAGGTCAGTGAAAATAAAGATGCAATTTGTCCTATCTAAGTTCACAGACACTTCTCCCCCCCCATCTATCAATAGACCCCAAGGGAGAGGCATACAGTCTTATTTGATCCACACAAGAACCCCGTGAAGTAGGTGCTATTATTATCTCCATTTTATAGATGAGGAGACTGAGGCTGAGAGATTAAGTGACTTTCCTTGTTCTAGTGCAACCCAATATCTGAAGAAGCATTATTGCTATGAAATCAGTGACAAGTGGTCAACTAGCCTCTGCCTGGAAGCCTTTAATAAGTGGGAAACTGCCCTGCTCCAGAGCTTCACATTAATTTGTAGACAGATCTAATTGTTAGGATGGTTCTCCAAATGTTTACATTTAATTACTCTCTCTACAACTTTCACTTTTTGCTCCAAAGGAATCATAGAATCCCCTTGGCATAGAAAAAACACAGAAGAGTTGAGTAGTTCTTTTGTTTAATATTAATTTTTGATTTATCAGTAATCACTTCTATATGCTTTTGAGTTTAAACTTTTTCTCCTCCTTCCTCCCCACCACTCTCCCCAAGACGGCACACAATCTAATATGGTCTATACATTTACCTTCCTATTAAACATATTTTCACATTAGTGATGTTGGAAGTAAAAATGAAAACCAATAGGAGGAACCATCAGAAAGAAGGAACAAAACTCAACAGAAGAGAAAAAAAACAGCAATTCAGTTTTCATAGTTCTTTCTTTGGATGTGGATAGCATTTTCCATCACGAGGCCTCTGGAAATGTCTTAGGTCCTTGTATAGCTGGGAAGGGTTAAGTTTATCAATATTAGTCATCACACGATGTGGGGTGTTATTGTATACAATGTTCTCTTGGTTCTACTCATTTTACTCAGCATCAGACCATACAAGTCTTTCCAGGTTTTTGTGAAGTCAGCCTGTTCATCATTTCTTATAGCACAATAGTATTCCATTACATTCATATACCACGACTTGCTCAGCCATTCCCCAATTGATGGGCATCCCCTCAATTTCCAATTCTTTGCCACCACGAAAAGAATTGCTATGAATATTTTTGTACATGTGGGTCCTTTTCCCATTTGTATGATCTCTTTGGAATATAGCCCTAGAAATGCTATTGCTGGGTCAAAGGGTATGCACATTTTGATAGCCCTTTGGGTATAGTTCCAAATTGTTCTCCAAACTGGTTGAATCATTTCACAACTCTACCAACAATGCATTAGTGTTCCAATTTTCCCACATCTTCTCCAACATTTATCATTTTCCTTTTTTGTCATGTTGGCCAATCTGATAGGTGTGATGTGGTACCTCAGAGTTGTTTTGAATTGCATTTCTCTAATCAATAGTGATTTAGAGCATTTTTTCATATGACTACAGATAGCTTTCATTTCTTCATCTGAGAACTGTCTGTTCATATCCTTTGACCATTTATCAATTGGGGAATGGCTTATATTCTTATACATTTGACTTAATTCTCTATATATTTTAGAAACGAGGCCCTTATCAGAGAGACTGGTTGTAAAAATTCTTTCCCAATTTTCTACCTTCCTTCTAATTTTAGTTGTATTGGCTTTATTTGTGCAAAAACTTTACAGTTGAGTAGTTCTTGAAAATGGAGCTTTAAAAAAAGTGGAGCTACCCACTCCAACTTCCTCATCTTATAAATGAGGAGCCTGGGGTCTAGCAAACTCAAGGGACTTGCCCCAGGTCAGAAGATAATAAATATCAATGGAAGGATTTGAACCCAGGCCTTCTGTCTCCAGAAGCAGCTCTTTTCACTGGATCACACTGCCTCACCAGGCAGGTGTTCAACTTTTTCATCATAATTCATTATTATTGTCTAATCAACCCTGAGCAGCAATCCTAGCCCTTTCTCCCACCATTTCTCTTCAATATGGCTAAACCCCAAACCAAACCAAATCTTTTTGTTGTCAGTCTTCCTTGTCAGGCTCAGCTTCTTCAGTGGTTTAGTCCTCCTGATGCTGGTTTTAGGGACAATGACACGCCTTTGTAGCTTTTCATCTTATATTACCTATACTTGCTTTCACCTTTCTTAAAATTGAAGTTTATGAGGTAAGATCCTTGTGCATCCACAAGTGTCTTTGGTTTCTTTGGATAGCTTCTGCTTTCTTCCATGATCTGAATTTTTTGTTTTTGTTTTCTAGAATTTCATTCTTAAGAATTTCCCATCTTTGCTGAGGAAGTTTTAGGCCATCTAATCCTTCTTATCTTTTCCCATGACCCTTTGAAACCTGACCTTCATAACCCCATAACAAATGCTTTATCCATATCTCACTTCTAATGCCAGAATTTTGTGTTTCATCTTTCCCAAATATCAGATGAGTTTATAATCCCCAGCATAGTGGTGACATAGAGATTTCCAAAGCCTTTAGCTTCCCATGTGGAAAGGAAATAAATGAATCCTCTATCTACCTTCTTTAAGACTTTATGTTTTATTTGACTCATCTCCCATCAGCACTGGGCAGCAGGGGGTGATGGGAGTTGGGGAGGGAAGATTCTTACTCCTAAGCTAGCTATGTAACTGAAAAATTGCTTAATCTCTTTTGATCTCAATTTCTTAATCTTTAAAGTAGAGATAATATTATACTACCTACTTCACAGGTTTCTGGGAGGAAAGTACTTTTGAAATCTTAAAAGTATATAAAAATATCAGGAATATGGTTGTTACTTCTTGGACCCCTGGGATACTGTATCTACCCAATTCTACTGGTTTGGCATAGAATGAAACTGCTTTTCACTTCAACTAACCTCAACTTGGTTGTGTTAAGGAACACAGACGGAGTGAAACAGAAGAAAAAGAAATAAGGTAAAATCTGCAGGAAGTTTAGGTGGGAATGGTTGTAAAGGGCATAAAGTTGTTTGGTCTTTCCTGGTCTAATCTTATTTGAGTTAGTGAAATCAGATAACCTTCTTTAGGGGTCTTCTCTCTATCCCCAATAAGGCTGTAAGACATGAGTGTGTTTAGGATAGAGGAGACAGTAAGGATTTTAGTGGAAAGAACATGGATTTGGCCACCTTTAGACACAAAGTAGGGGGGTGGGGGGGAAGAAAAAAAGGGGAAAAAAAGAAATTCACATGATCTTTGCATATTTAAAAGGAAGAGTAAGTTGTACATAGTAGATTTGCAGTCTCATGTTCAATCATCCTTTTTATTATACTATGTTATAGAAATGCTTGTTTTATCCTGTAAATTAAAAATAAAATACTTTTTTTAAAAAAAGAAAGAAAGGGGGCAGCTGGGTGGCACAGTGGATAGAGCACTGGCCCTGCAGTCAGGAGGACCTGAGTTCAAATCTGGTCTCAGACCAGACACTTGACACTTACTAGCTGTATGACCTTGGACAAGTCACTTAACCCCAATGCCTAGCAAAAACAAAAAACAAACAAACAAATGAAAAAGAAAGAACATGGATCTGGAGTCAGGAGATTTGGGTTTGAGTCCTGGCTCCCCCACAGACTTTGACTATGAGCTTCTTAACACTTCAGTTCCCTGTGCCCCAGTTTTACCATCTGTCTAATACCATATGACTATAAAGATTAATGATAATGTAGGTAAAGCACTTTTGTAAACTAGAAAGTGCTATGAAAATATGCAATAAGAATTATGAATACTATTAAATGAGCACCATGAGAATATCATTAACCTTTTTTCTAAGGCAAGTATTTATAGATATTGTGGTAGTCCTCCAGATTGGCCAGGGCCAGGAAGAATACAGATGAAGTATACATATCCAGTCACTTCGACTAAAAGGGCAGTGGTAGTACCATTGTATTCTGTCTTCATCAGACATGTCATGTTCTTGTTCATCTTGCATGTCATGTTCATTTCTGGGCACCACATTTTTTAATTAATTCATTTACTTTTAGTTTTCAACAATCACTTCCATAAGATTTTGAGTTTTAAATTTTCTCCCCCCTCCTTCTCTGCCTCCCTCCCCAAGACAGCATGGATTCTGATATAAACTCTATGTATACGTTCCTATTAAACATATTTTCACATTAGTCATGTTGTGAGGAAGAATTAGAAAGAATAGGAGGAACCACAAGAAAGAAGAAACAAAACAAAATAGAAGAGAGAAAAAGAGCAAATAGTATGCTTCAATATGCATTCAAACTCCATAGTTCTTTCTCTGGATGTGAATAGCATTTTCCATCATGAGACTTTTGGAGATGTCTTAGATCCTTGCATTGCTGAGAAGAGCCAAGTCTATCAAAGTCAGTCATTGCAAAGGTGGCTGTTACTGTGTACAATGTTCTCCTGGTTCTGCTCACTTTACTCGGCATCAGTCCATACAAGTCTTCCCAGGTTTTTCTGATGTCCACTTGCTCATCATTTCTTATAGCATAATAGTATTCCATTACATTCCTATACCACTACATGTCAGTCATTCCCCAGTTGATGGGCATTCCCTCAATTTCCACTTCTTTTCCACCACAGAAAGAGCTGCTATAAATGTTTTTGTACATGTGGGTCCATTTCCCATTTTTGTGATCTCTTTGGGATACAGCCTTGGAAGTGCTATTGCTGAGTCAAAGGGTATGTCTACTTTCGTATGGGCACCACATTTTAGAAAGGGCATTAGTAAACTGGGCAGTGTCCAGAGGAGACATCTAGGATGGTGTCCATGAATTCATGTCACATGGAGTTGATTGAAGGTGTGTTCATCCTCGAGAAGAGAGGTCTCAGAGGAGTTATGATAGCTGCCTTCAGGTCTTTGAAGAGCTGTCATGTGGAGATCTGTTCTATTTTGGCTCCAGAGACCAGAATTAAGAGCAAGGTTGGAAGTTACAAAGAGGCAAATTTGGGTTTAATGTCAGGAAAAATGTCCTAATGATTAGAGCTCTCCTTTTGTGGAATGTTACATGGGTATTGAGTATCAGAGTCAGGATTAAAACTTACAGAATAACAGAATCTCTGCATGTCCTCAGAACTGAGGGAACTGAACAATAGATGAATGTTAAAGAGCTGCTTGGGAAATAGTGAGTTCCCCCTCTCCCACCTCTGGCCAATAATGCATGCCTTCACACAGAATATGGCTGACCACTTGTTGGCTATGTCGTGGTAGGAATTCTTTGGTGGTATAGATTGGATTGGATGGCCACTGAGGTCTCTTCAATTTAATGAGCAGGGCATTAACCTAATTGGGGAATCAGGGAGCTCTGGGATTGTTTCCTCATCTGTCAAACAGGAAGAAACAGATATAGCACGGACCAATGTAGAGCCTTGCATACAAGATATGACAAGAGTCATATCTTGATTCTGTTACCTTCATGATTTTGAGGCAAGTCCAATTTTGCCCTCTAAGCCTAAGTAGCCGTAGAATTATAGAAATTTAGAGTTGGAAGGGACTTTCATGACCATCTAGTTTAATTCAAACTTCAACAGGGGAACCGTCATCATAACATAGCCAACAGGTGGTCATTCAGCTTGTGCTTGAAGACTGTCAATAAAGGTGAACCCATTACCTTTTGTTAAGGAGTCTCCCCTTATACCCCTTATATAAATTCACTTCTCTATCACTTCTACCCACTGATCCTGGTTCTGCTCTGCCTAAACAGAGGTAAGTCTAACCCCTTTTCTACAGGAAAGTCCTCCAAATATTTGAACATGGCTGTCATGCCTTCCTGAGTACCCTGTTCTCCAGGACTTCTATCCTCAGGTTCTTTTCAGATCTTCCTATGGACTAGCAACCCTTCACTATCCTGGTGGTGCTGAGAGAGAAGGAAAAGAAACACACCCTCAGGGAAGTAGTTTCTGATGAGATCATGACAACAGCTTCCATTTCTGTAATGTTTTCCTATTTACAAAGTACTTTCCTTGAAGCAGCCCTGTGAGGCAGGGGACAGATCCACTTTTCTCTCGTCTTCTCTTTCACCAGTGTTCCACCTGGAGGACATTCCTTTGTGGCCAATACGATTGTGAAGAAAAACTACATGTAGGACAGAGAGGTGTATTGGGAGTAGAGATGGGCGTGGGAAAGTTTACTCTCCATCTCATCCATCAACATACATTTATTAAGGATGAACTATGTGCCTGGAATTGTGTTAAGCACCAAAGATATAAATAAAAGCAAAACCACAGTCCCTTCCCTCAAGGAATTCACTGTCTAATTGGGGAAAGAATATACAAACGGCTATGTACTTACAAAATATCTAGAGGAGAAATGGGAGGTAATCTCAGAGGGAAAGTTCTGGAATTCTCAAGGATTCTTGAGGAAGATAGGATTTGAGCCAAGTCAAAGGAAGCCAGGGAAGCCAGGAGTCAGAGGTGAGGAGGAAGAACATTGCCAATATGGGGAATGGAAGATGGAGTGTTGTGCTTGAGGAATAGCAAGGAGGCTAGTGTCACTGGATCATAGACTATGTGGAGGTGAATGAAGTATAAGAAGAATGGAAATGTAGGAAGGGGCCAGGTTGGGATGGGTTGCACTGGCCTGTCCCTGAAACTGTTAGAGCTCAGGTTTGCGGGTAGAGGAGTGAGAAGTTTTGACCCCCTTTCCCCAACCTCTCTGGGTTGATTGCAAATGGAGAAGTAAGTAGTTTAGCAGTTGGCCCAGGGCATCCCTGGGGGAGGGACCGGGTGTGATTTCACAGGGCAACTGCCTCGACCACTATCTATCTTGGGCCCCAGTAACCAACTAGGCCACCATGAAATTCTTGTCTTTGAGCTCGGGGGCTGTTGGCCAAGCCTGGTGACGAAACATCTGGGCCTCCTAAGTTTAGAGCTTAAACTTTCCCAAGCTTCAAAGATAGGGTCTAAACCATGGGTGGGGAGCCTGTAGCCTCAAGGCCGCAGGGGGCCCTATAGGTCCCCAAGTGTGGCCGTTTGACCTAATCCAAACTTCACAGAACAAATAGTTTGGATTCAGTCAAAGAGTTGCACTTGAGGACCTAAAGGACCATATGTGGCCTTGAGGCCACAGGTTCTCCACCTCTGTTAACATAGGGAGACCATTACTTTTAGTGCCTTGAGGTAGAGCTGTCCCTGGTGCCTCAGGGACCCCAGGCAGGGATTCCTAGCCAATGTCTATTTTTTTTTGGAGAGGAGGTTAAGATAATCTTTATTTTTTCAAATTCTTATTTTTTATTCTGAAGTCAGGAAATAAAACAAGCATTTCAATGATAATAAAATACAAAAAAAAGATAATTGTACATGAAACTGCAAATCTATTATGTATAATTTGCTATTCCTTTTAAATCTATAGTAAAATTATCATGTCACTTTCTTCCCCACTCCTACCCCCAGAGATGGCTGCCATTAGAAACAAATATATATATGTGTAAAACCATTCTATATATAATTCTATTTATCAGCTCTTTCTCTGGATGCAGTGTTCCTTCGCAGGTTCTTTGTAGTTATGGTGATGGAATTCTACCGTACTATAAGAAATGATGAGCTCAATGATCTTAGAACAACGTGGATAGGCTTGCATGAAATAATGAAGAGCAAAATGAGCAGAACCAAGAGAATGTCATATATGGTAATAGCAATATTGTTTTAAGAACAATTTTGAGCTACTAAGTCATTTTGACTATTATAAATACCCAATGCCCAATATTGCAAGCTGCACCAGAGCTCTAGCTGAAAATGAAGCCTGTGTTAATAAGATCAATGTCTGGGGTTTGTATCCCATACAAGCCTTCTCACTTTTCACAGAATATCTCTTTTTCTCAGATGCCATTTCCTTTCCTAAGCCCAAGCAACAGAAGACTGTTGCTTAGGAGGGAGACTAGGAGAGTGTGGATGATTGGGAGGCCCTTATCTCAACTAGTGCGACATATAACCTGCTAAAGATGGGTCAGTCTACTAAACTTATCCCTTCACTAGTCTCTACTAATCCCTCCAGCTATCATCCCACATCTCTCCTCCATTTCACAGCCCATCACCTAGAAAAGGTTATCTATGCTTATTACTCGCACCTTCTCACCTCCCCTTCACTCCTCAAAGCCTTGTAGTTTGGCTTCAGCAGTAGAAACAGCTCTCAACAAGGTCACTAATGATCTCTTTATCACTAAATTCGATGTCCTATTTTCAGTCTTCCTTCTTCTTGAAAACTCTGCAGTGATACTATTTACTGCCTCCCCTCCCCTTTTTGGGGGCTACTTTCTCATTCTGGGTTTTTGTTTCACCTTTATGTCGTGGTTCAATTCCACATAGGATACTAATCCTTCTGGGATTCTTTTGCTGGGTCCTCATTCATGTCCTACCCTCTAGGAATGAGTGCTTGGTCCTGGGCCCTTTCCTTTTCTCCCTCTCTACTTTCCTTTTGGTGAATTCATCAGTTCCCATGCATTCAATGATCATTTCAGTGCAGGTGACCCCCAAATTTACATATTTGGTCTTCACCTCTCTGCTGATCCACCTGTCTTCCAAACATAATACCTCCTTGGATCTTTACCACATATGTCTCAAATTCAACATATCCAAACAGAGCTCATATTCCCCCCGAAGTTCACCCCACTCTCCTAATTTCCCAGTTTTTGTTGAGGTCATTAACATTCTTCCAGTCACTCAAGTTCCTAGTGAACTGAAGCTTTTACATATCCAATCAGCTGCCAAGCCTTACCCACTCTGTCTTCTCAAGATCTCTTGTGTGTTCCCACTTCTCTTCACAGTCAACCTCATCCAGACCCTTCTCACCTGTTTCCTGAGTTATTGAAATAGCCTCCTGATTGGTCTCCCTGCCTTCAGCCTTTCTTCTCTCCGATCTATCTACATCACACACATCAAAAAAAGATTCCTATAGCACAGTTCTAGCTATTTCTTTCCCTTGTCCAATAAATTTCCATGGCTCTCCATTGCCTTTAGGATGAAGTATCATCTCCTCTGTTTGCCATTTATAATTCTTCACAGTAGTCTCTTTCCATCTGTCTTTCCAAGCTGCTTGCATATTCTTCTCTCTCACACCCTCTATATCTTGCCAAACTGGCCTGCTGGCTGTTCCCTGAACACAACATTCCATCCTCTTCTTTCATTTCATTCCCCATTCCATTCCAGGCTCCTGTAGACTATCTCCATACCTGGAGTGTTCTCTCTCTTCAGCTCTACCTCTTAGAGCCAATACCTCCCTTCAAAGGTTGGTGTAAGTGTTTTGTATTTCAACAGGCCTTGACTGAATTCTGCAACTATTAATTCCTTCCCCTGCCAAAATCACTTTGCATTTATTTGATATATATCCCATCTTGACTTATCTGTGAACACGTTGTGTTCTTCCAGTAGAATGTAAGCTCATTGAGGGCAGGAACTGTTTTATCATTGTCTTTGTGTCTCCAGACCCTAGCAAATTACCTGGCATATAGTAGGAACTTAATAATTGTTTGTAGATTGATTGATCTCCATGCATTTTATTTTGAATAATATTTTATTTTTTTACTTCCCAATTACATGTAAAAACAATTTTAACATTTGTTTTTGAAATTTTCGAGTTCTAAATTCTCTACCTTCCCTCCCTCTCTTTATACATTTTAGACATGAATCATTACCCTTACTTCCATTCCCTCTTCTATTTTCCAGAACCTAAACTTCTCCTAGGAGAAGTTATTATTATCCAACCAGGCACCAAACCACTAACTTAGATAGCATGGTCTTCAGATAAGAAGCACAGAGTTCATCCCTGGCCCCAAATTCAAAGACCTTCCAGCTTGGTAAGATTTAACAAAGTTTGGGCTCCATTATCCCGGCATTGAAGCGTTTCAGTTTGCGTGCACAGGGCTCCTTGCTACAGCCATAATAGAATTTCCCAGAAGGCTTAAGCAGAGGTCCTGAGATTTCCCACAGGAAATGGCCTAAGAAGTAACAGAAGCTGGAGAAGAAAAGACATTTGGTGAGTCAGTCAGCAAGTATTTATGCTTTTTGGGGTTTGTTTGGGTTTTTTTTTTGGCTAGGCAATGGGGTTAAGTGACTTGCCCAGGGTCACACAGCTAGTTAACTGTCAAGTGTCTGAGGCTGGATTTGAACTCAGGTCCTCCTGAATCCAGGGCCACTGCTCTCTCCACTGTGCCACCTAGCTGCCCCTCAACAAGTATTTATGAAGTGCTTAGTAGGTGTTAGGCACCTAGGGAAGAATTGCAAATAAACTAGTGTAGTTGGATTGCAGAATGGGTGCCGCATAGGAAAATGTAAGAAGACTGGAATGATCGGAAGCAACCAGAAGGTGAAGGGCTTTAAAAGCTGAATGGAAGATTTTACGGAAGGTGGGAGAGAGGAAATTGGATTCTTAGATGTAGACTTCAGTCCTTCAATCCTCTTATCACTGTGGCCATTCCATCCACTCATACAAATTGCAACCCCTCTTAGACTTAGTCAGTTATAGAAAGCTGTGATGAGCTCCAAATTTATCATCCCATGTCCAGGCTGATGGTGAGCTACTAACTTAGGATGGTCCTCAGGTGACAGACATGTAGTTCTTCCCTAACTCTAGACTCAAAGACCTTCCACATGGTATGACTCGACCAAGGTTGTGCTCTGTTATCTCAGCCTTTCAGAAGTCAGGGTTAACTTTTGCCATAGTGACATCAAATAAGCTCTTGAGAGGAAGATTAGAATCATAGAAATAGAAATTGTTACAAGTAGAAGGACCCTTAGGACACAGACTATATAATGTCAGAGTAAGGAAGGCCCTTAGAACATAAGATATAGAACATCAGGGTTCTGAAAGGCTGGAGAGATTGTTTAGTGCTGTTGGGCCTCTTTTTACCTTTTATTTATTTATTTATATTTTTTTGCGAGGCAATTGGGGTTAAGTGATTTGCCCAGGGTCACACAGTTAGTAAGTATCAAGTGTCTGGTCTGAGACCAGATTTGAATTCAGGTCCTCTCGACTCCAGGGCTGGTGCTCTATCCACTGCACCACCTAACTGCCCTAGGCCTCTTTTTAGAGATGGGGAAAGAGAAAAATTCTGATTTGACCAAGTCAGACAGCTAATCAGTGGTGGAATGGAGTCTAAAGCTCAAATTTTCCAACTCTCAGGTCAGCGCTATCCAGAATATTGCAAAAAATTATCAACTGCAAAAACCCTAGTAGTGTTTTTCATATAGCCAAAATGAAGATATACTTGGAGGTTTAGTGAACAACTTGGTGTACTGAGAGTCAGAAAACCCGAGTGTGAATACTGGCTCCATCACTTAGTACTAGTATGAGGGTATTGGATACTACCCTCCCTAAGCCCTGGTTTCTTTTTCTGTAAAATGGGATAAAACTAAACATAAACAATAATTAAGCATAGAGATTGAACCTGTGATTTCATTGGTACTTGGCAACTTGGTACCTTCTCTGCAACTTATAATCTTAGAGAGTTGTCTAAAGCACTGAGAATAATTGATTTGCCAAGTGTGATACAGCCACAATGTGTCAGAGGTGGGACTTGAACCCAGATCTTCTGGGCTCTGAGGCTAGCTCTCTATCTACTCATCAAACTGACTCTCAAGTAATAATTACCATTATTTGACAATTATTTTTATAAAAATTTTTTTAAATATTTGCAAAATATTTTTGTAAAATTACTTTTGTAAAAAAAAATTGTAAAATTTTTATTAAAAATTTCATAACTATTTTTGTAAAATAGTAATTAGTACTATAACATACCTCAATGAGTTTCTGTGAGGTTCATATAAGATGATGTATGTACTTATAAAGTATTTTGTAAATACCTCATCTATGTCTTATTTCTGTCCAGGTGGTCTGTAGTATATTTTGATAATAACATGCCTTTTGTGTCTGCTACAATGTTGTTTTCCCAAATGCTCTCTATCATATTTCCCCTTCTCTGGTTTCTGTATTTCTTCACATGGTATGGTTAATAAGTAATATATATTACTTATATATTATATTATATTATATTATATTATATTATATTATATTATATTATATTATATTATATTATATTATATTATATTATATTATATTATATTTATATTATATTATATTATATTATATTATATTATATTATATTATATTATATTATATTATATTATATTATATTATATTATATTATGTCATATATGTCATATTATGTCATATTATGTCATATTATATCATATCATTATATTATATTATATTATATTATATTATATTATATTATATTACATTATTATATTATATTATATTATTATGTTATATTATATTATATTATATTATGTTATATCATATTATATTATATTATATTATATTATATTATATATATTATATTATATTATATTATATTATATTATATTATATTATATTATATTATATTATATTATATTATATTATATTATATTTATATTATATTATATTATATTATATTATATTATATTATATTATATTGTATTGTATTATATTATATTATATTGTATTGTATTGTATTATATTGTATTGTATTATATTGTATTATCATATTGTATCATGTTGTATCATGTTGTATTATATTATATTATATTATATTATATTATATTATATTATATTATATTATATTATATTATATTATATTATATTATATTATATCATATCATATCATATCATATCATATCATATCATATTATATTATATTATATTATATTATATTATATTATATTTTATATCTGTGATATATACATATGTATGTATATATATATAAAGTTCCATGTAAGTTATTTCATCTTTTCTTCTTCTTTTCCTCCACCTCCTCCTCCCTCTTCTTCTTCCTCCTCCTTCTCTTCCTACCCATCATGTTTCTTTTGAATGTCTAACCTTTCACAGCCATATTTTCACCGTTAGTCCCTCAAGTGTCAGTGGTATCTATGACTCAAATTAGCCTCTTTGTGTTCAAATATCTAGTTCAAAAGGATTTGGATAAGTAAAAGGAGTAGTAGTAGTAGTAGTAGTAGTAGTAGTAGTAGTAGTAGTAGTAGTAGTAGTAGTAATAATGACAATAATAATCTAGTTCATCTGACTTGTTATCCATAATGTGCGAATTTAGGAATAGATGTCTGAGTCAATGGGTTTAATTGTTGTCAAACTTCTTGGATTTTTGTCTTCTCTGAATTTCTGGGCTGCTTTACTACTATTCTTCCTATATGTTGGTATTGTCTGTGACATCTAGCTTGTTAAATATACATAAGCAGCTGCTCTCCTTTCCCTTTCTTCCTCTTTACCCTATCCTTTCCTCTATTCTTCTCCCTTCCCCTGCCTTTTTCTTCCCTTCCCTCCTCTTCCCTTTCCTTCTCTTTCTTTCCCTTTCCAAAGAGTTATAGAGTTTGAGAGGGGAAGAACCTCAGTGACTATCTAGTTCCACCTATACCTGAATGAAGTCCCCACTAAGACAGATCAGCCTCTGCTAGAAGACCCCAAGGAAGGGTAACCCACAATGACTCAAGGCTTATTTTACTCTTGGGCACCTCTTATGATTAGGAAAGCTTTCCATACATCAAACTTAAATTTACTTCTTTGTGATTTCCATCAATTATTCTTTGGTCTGTTTCTTGAAGACAAACAGAATGAAACTAAATAGTTCCACTTGATAGTTCTTCAAATACTCAGCACAGTTATTATATCACTCCTAAGTCTTCTTTTCTTCCAGGATAAACATCACTAGTTCCTTCAACTGATTCTCATATACCATAGGCTCAAGCCCCTCCACTGTTGTGTTGCCATCCTCCTCTCCAGCTTATCAGTATCTTTTTTAACCGTGCAATTTATAACTAAATATAATACTTCAGATATGGGGTGACCAGGGCAGAGTATTGCCAGGCTAACAACTCCTTGTTCCTGGAAACTACACTTTCCCTGCGGCAGCCTTAGATTAAATTAAGCTATTTTGGCTTCACGTCACTCTGCCGACTCAAATTGAGTTTGCTGTCCACTGAAACCCACACATTTTTTCCAGCCAAATTGCTGTCTAAAATTGTTTTTCCCATGCTATGCTTCTGAAGATGATTTTTGGAACCTAAGTGTAAGACTTTACATTTATCTATTGAATTTCAGCTTACTAGATCCAGGCCAATGCTCTTGCTTGTCAAGAGCTTCCTGGATCCTGACTAGAGCTCTCTTCCAGTGTGTTAGAGATCCTACTCAGCTTTGTGTCATGCAAATTTCATGAGGATGCTGTTTATTCCATTGTCCAAGTAGTTAAAAAATTAACAAAAAGTTAAACCTTATAATTGAGAATCCTTATGATTAGATTTTCAGTTCTCCAGGCAGATGCTTTAAAAAAAAATCAGCTCCTTTTAGGTGCATTCCATTCCTGGACAAGAGCCCATCATTCCTAAATTTTAAGCTGTGGTCCAGAAATTCAAATTCCATTTTCCAACACCATATTCTTAGCTCTCTGTTCACATCCCAAATTTGCCTTTCTCTTCTAAAGTTCTTGTCTTTGATTGACAATAGTGATGGAAACATCACCTGTGATCCTTATGTCTTCAGTTCCTCATTCGATCAATTATTCAATTAAAAAGCATTTATCAATGGGCTTTTATCTACCAGGCACTGAGCTAGGCTCTGGCAATACAAAAATAAAAATGACTTTACAATTTTTAGCAATCCTTCTAGCAATATTATTTGTGTCTGTGTGAATCTCCAAAATAGAAGAATCACATTTAATTAGTTTGGGGAAGGTATCTATGATTGGGCAGCTAGGTGGCACAGTGGATAGAGTGTTGGGTCTGAAGTCAGGAAGATCTGAATTCAAATCTGGCTTCAGATACTTGATGGGTGACCTTGGGCAAGTCACTTAATCCTGTTTGCTTTAGTTTCTTCATCTGTAAAATGGACTAGAGAAGGAAAAATGGTAAACCACTCCAGAGACTGTAGCTCAAAGGTAGCAGCAGACCTCTAGCTCTGCTAAGGAAAAGAATGTACCATAAATACACAGAGAGTTAGTTACTTCCTACATAGGGGGTGGGAGTGGGCAGGGTGTCTCTCCACCCAAAGAATGAAAGATTTCTATGTCTACTTCTTCATCTATTAAATGGGCTGAATAAAATACTACCAAGCTGGCTTAGAGTTTTGCACACAATATTCAATGGATGAATGCATGAATGAATGAACGAAAAAAATGCATACCTGACCTCCCTACCTTCTTCCCAAGGGAATAATGAAGATTGAATGATCTCAGATTTGAGATACATACAATAGATGGGGAAAGACTTTGAAAGGCCAAAGACAACGTGGCCAAACAATTAGGTCTATGGAGGGAAATTTCCATCAGGTCACTTCTCTAAGGAGTGATCACTGGGGATGTTTCTGTGAGGCCTGTATACTTTAGACAGATGGCAGAGTCATAAAACCAATTTAAAATAGGAAACTACAAGCTAAGTCAGAGGCCAAGGTTTCAATAGAGGCTAAAAAACAATGGCTCCATTAGCTTTGAGAGAGTGGGAAAGACATGTTCGTGAAAAGGTACCTCTGATAACTTTCATTTTACAGAATTAGAAACTAAGTCTCATGGAGATGAATGGACTAGCCCAGGACTGGGGAATCTGTCGTCAAGGCCACATACGGTCGTCTAGGCCCTCAAGTGTGGCCCTTTGACGGAATCCAAACTTCATAGAACAAATTCCCTTAATAAAAGGATTTGTTCTATAAAACTTGGACTCAGTCAAAAGACCCCATCCAAGGACCTAGAAGACCACATGTGGCTTTGAAGCCACAGGTTCCCCACCCATGGACTAGTCCAATGTCACGCAGCTGGTGACGATAGCGACTAAATGGAATCTTCTGCCTCTAAACCTATTTTTTTTTTACCTCAGTAATAGCTTCCCACATCATCAGGCTGGATTATGAAAGAAGGTCTGCTTCTTTGTAATTTTCAGATAATAACAGAGCTTGAAAGTTCATAAAGTGTTTTATATATATTGTCCCATTTGAATCTCACTGCTGTGTGAGGGAGAGATGAGTATTTTACAGAGGAAGAAACTTAGTATCAGTGAAGGTAAAAAACAAAACAAAACAAAACACACCCATGGAGGCATGAGTTAAACCCAGGTCTTTCTGACACCAAATTCAGTATTCTAGCCACTATATCATACTAATTCTCAGATAATAGTTTGGCTACCATGTCCTATAATGGGTCCTGAGAGTCAGTGCTGCAGAGTGACTGGAGGGATGAAACTGGTATCAAGAAGGCCTGGCTTCTAAGGCCCCTGATGACACATACTGGACTCTGTGACCCTGGGCAAGTCACTTAACCTTTTAGTGTCCCAGGAAACTCATTAACACTCTAAGTTGCAGAAAAGGTGCTGATCTATAATGGGAAAGAAAGGTGCTCACCAAGAGCTCCTTATACTGATGAAATCTTAGGTCTGCTAAAAAAAAAGTGGGTTCTGGTATCATTTCAGTGACACTTTCATTACAGGTCAGTGGGATTCCCCAAACCAATAGTGCTTTGTGAGGGTCTGCTTCCTTTCCAGGGCACCAGGCTTCTAACAAATGAGAACCCATTCCATCAATGTAGCCTCACAAAATAGTGCCTTGATGGTTCATTGCCCCTGAGGCCCTTAGTGCACGGAATGTCACCTAGACTCAGCTATCAAACATGTAAAGGACACAGAGTGGGTCAGATAGCCACCCAAGATGTCACCTTTGGGTCAGAGACTTCTGACATGCAGTGTCCAGGCACCATTTGGAGACCTTCTCCTTTATTTGTCTTACAACCCAAACTCAAGAAAGATGGGGTGAAGATGTCACCTTTGGGTCAGAGACTTCTTAGGGTCAGAGACATGAAACGCCTGAGCACTACTTGGGGGACTTTCTCATTCTTCTTGCAGCTCATACTCAGGAAATATGGGATAATGTAAATGTGGTGCTCAACTGCCCTGGGAAATAGGGTCAGAGGACCTTTATTAATTCATGAATTTAGAGCTGGAAGGGACCTTCGAGGCCATCTTGTCCAACTTGCACCCCCATGTTATACTTAAGGCAATAGGGACCAAGAGTGGTTAAATGATGTGCTTAAGAGTATATAGGCAAGGGGCAGCTAGGTGGCACAGTGAATAGAGCTCTGGCCTTGGAGTCAGGAGAACCTGAGTTCAAATCCAGCCTCAGACACTTAACACTTACTAGCTGTGTGACCCTAGACAAGTCCCTTAACCCCAATCACCTCACCAAAAAGAAAAAAAAAGAGCACATAGGCAGTATTTGTCAGGGATGGGATTTAAGGACAGGTCTTCTGACCTTCCTAACCAGACTTACAGTGCCTATAAATGGAGAAGTGTCTGCCCAGACAGTACAGAGCATCCCAGGTCTGATTTCACAGGCAACTGTCCCACCCATTATCTCCAAAGGATCACAAAAATGAACCATGACTCTCATCACTGAGAGCTTATCTTGCATATCTTGAGCTGTTGGCTAAGACTGTTGGTCAAATATGTGATAATTCATGGTCAAGGCTTGAGGCCTTTCCAGGCTGAGATGGGGATCATGAGCCTTGGAGCTAAGGATAACTTTTCTTTGGGTCGTTAGACAGAAGTATCCTTCGTGCCTCTTGGAAGTCAGTCATAGATTCCAAACCAGTTCCTCTAACTCAGGACGTACTAGCACTCTTAGACTTGTGAAGCTGGATGAAGAGAGTCTCTTGCTAATGGATTGAAGGCCTGAGGTTTGGACTCATATGAACTTGCATACTTTGCAAAGGAAATATCTCTCAACAATTCCTATGGCCCAAAGCTATTGCTCAGTAGGGAGATTGGAGGGAGTGTGAATGATTGAGACACTCAGCGCAGCTAGTGGGGAATCAATTGAAAACACAATCCTTCTGAAGGTGGCTCAGTTGAGTCGTCTTATCTGCAAATGACTGATACAAATTGTCATTCACAAACTCATTCCTTTTTTTTAGTAGCCTCCTCACCAATTCTAATTTTTATTATGAATTCAGCAAACATCAACAAACATGAACATTTTAATATGCAAGGAAAAAGAATCTTGGATATGAAACTGGAAGTTCTCTTAAGTAGTTTTAAAACTATATTAAATTTTACATGACAAAATTGCCCTTCTGTACCCCTTCTGAACTTCCTTCTACTCTCTTCTATCAGTCAATCAGCATTTATTAGGCACCTAATTTATTCCAGGAACTGTGCTAAACACTAGAATACTTTTCTGAGTATTTTTTAAAAAATCTACTGTTGCACCTTCCTTTCTGTTCTTCTTCTTCCACATAACTGTCACCATCTACCTACTCTCCAGACCAACTCTCCCACTCCATCCTAAAAATCCTTCCCTTGAACAAATAGGAGTAGTTAAGTAAAACAGATCCAGATATTGACCACATCTCAAAATTCTGCATTTCAGTTTATCCCTGAGATATCTGACAAGAGATAGGAAGCACGCTTCATCCTTGGTCTTTTGGGGGCACAAGATTGGTCAGTGCATGCCTTCATTCCTTCTTTTAATTCCTGTACCTAAATTTGTCCTGAAGAAATATATTGTTTTGTCAGCAAAACAATATATTTCCTAGGCCTGACTTCACAGACTTTCCTAACACCTGAATCTAACTTCTCCATGTGGCCTCTTAAGATTATCCATCCTTCTGTGGAACAGAGGGATATGAAATTCCCACATTATGTGGGTGCTAATGGGAAGTCATCATCAGGACAGACTGAGGACTGACTCCTTTGACCTTCAAGGCAGTTGAAGAGGAAAAGTTTCTCTAAAAAGGGAATGAGGAACTCTGCTGATTATCATCTCATCCTCCCTCACATCTGCGGCAACAACTCTTTCCCATTGGTCACTTCCTCCTAAGTCCTGATATAAGGGCTATCCACGGAGCTCAGTTGTTAAAGTCTCTGAGGGTGTGAGTCTCAGATTCCCAAGGAGGTAAGTATTTCTCTTGCAGTAGAAGGATGAGGGACTCAGGGGCTAGCCTGAAACAAGAGACTTGGGAAAAGCCCAATGAGGGCATCTCCAGGGGTCAGATGACCACTATGATCTCACTTACACTGGGGTGAAATTCCATGGCTTCTCTACTTTCTGGCTTATTCTATTGGGAAGTGAATTTAGAGTGGAGCAATGCTCCTCCTTCATTGCATTGATGAAGTTCTGGGAGGGGTAGGCTAGATTCTGGAAAAGAGACACATCTATCCAAGCAAATTGAAAATTGTCCTCCTCTTCTGATTATTTCTTCCCTTCTCTCTTTGTGGCCATGTTGCATATCCCAGAATTTGTTTATTTATTGTGTGAAGTTATTTATTCTTTATAACTTTTTTTTTTTTTGGAGAAGCCTCATACAGAGAAAGACAAAGGTTGTGCCCCTGACACTGAGAAGAGATGAAGCTCTGTCTGATCCTCTCACTTGTCCTGTTGGGAACAGTGTCCTCCTTTAATTTGAGTAAGTTTTTCATGCCTCATTCTCCCTCTATTTTCTTCTTCTGTTCTTTCTTGTTCCTTGTGGGCTTAGGCCCAGATTTTCACCTGATTCTTTTACTAGGCTTATAAGGCCAACAAGGTGGATACAAAAGAACATTGTTCTTGGATTAAAAAAAAACCCTTAGAATCTAGCACTGGGTCTGCCATTTATCTTTGTGACTATGGGCAAGTCATAGCCCCTTCCTCAGCCCTGGTTTCCTCATGCATGAATGGGGAATAATTTCAGGCTTTAATATCACTAACCATTCCAAAGGCATTGTAGAGTTGGGAGCTGTCCATGGTTTCCTGAGAGAAATCAATGAAAAGAATAGGAGGGACATTTTTGGTCAGTTCTTTTTTCTCTATTCCAGAGAACGAGGATCTCAAGATAGAGACACCAGAGAAAGAAGAGACACTGAATCAAGAGCAAGTGATTTCAGATGAAGAGGAGAGCCTGGCTTCTGGGGAAGATGACTCCTGGTGGGAGAAGGAAGAAGCCTCGGAGTCAGTCCCAGTCACAGCTACTAAGGAAGATGATAATGTGTGCCCCAAGGAAGAGGATGTAGTTCATTTGGCAGGTACCCCAGGGTGTCAGAGCTGCCGATATCTGCTAATCAGACAAGTACAAACATTTGGAAATGCTGACGTAAGTGAAAACACTGATCACTGGGGAAGAGTGTAAGGAAAAGTTAATTTTATAAGAAAGTTTTGGAAGATAAGGGACTCACCCCTTCCTTATTAGTTAATTACCATTGGGAAAGACTCTAAAATGTCACAGAAGCTGGATCAAGAGTAAAAAGGGAGGAAAGAAATTGGCGGGAGTATATTGAGTGAGGTACAGGAGTGGGACTATTATTAGAAGCAGGGAACCATAAAATGTTAGACTTGTCAAGGAAATATGCAATGGAGGTGTGACAGATTGAAAGACCTCAATAGCATATTGAATAGAAGCATAGAATCTTGGGCAATAGAACATCAAATCTGGAAAGAATCTTAGAACATAGTTTATCAGAGCTAGAAGAGACCATAGAACTTCTGAAGACTGTCATAGATTGAAGGCATATTGAGTTAACCTTAGAAATCATCTAGTCCAAACTCATCACTTCACTTATGAGGCAACTGAGAGAGAAGTTAAGTGACTTACAAAGAATCAATAGATAATAACTAAAATACAACATCAAAGGTGGAAGAGACTTTAAAATATATACTACTAGAACTTGGAAAGCATCTTGAAATAGAAATTGTGGAATGTTAGAGCTGAAAGGAATAATAGGTATAATCTACTATAAGCTACTTATTAAACATATAGGGAAATTGAGACTCATAACAATTTGGATTTGCTCATTGTCAGATTGCTATGTGGTGACAGAACAAGGAGTGGAATAAAGATTTTCTGAATCCCATTTCAGAACAACTCTGCCAAATTGTTCATTACAGAAACTACAATAGTCAGCTCACTTTAACTGGTCAGATAATACATTTGGCCAAATATAACAGAAAGCAAATTAGATAGAGACCCAGAAGACCTAGGTCTTGCCTTGTACACTGTATCTTAAGGATGACTTATTGGATTGGATTGGGTTAGACTGCATTGAATCAAATTTCCTAGGTTCTATTTCTTGCTAGCTGTCAGTTCCCCTTGGACTCCTATTTTTTCTCACTTACACAATTGGGACTATGATATTGACACAATTGATTGCATGGGACTATTGGGAAGAAAGTACTCTATAAATTTTAAAGCATTTTTAAGTGATGATGTCCTTCCATATAGGTAAGTTGGGAGAATGTCATACAAGACATATGACAAAAATGATTTAAACCCTAAAGAGCTTAACAACAACTTTTTACAAGGGTTATGATGACTATAATGTGGAGGAAGGGTGTCATTTATCCTCATTCCCACACCCTCTTCTATATCCCATCTTTCCAGGCTGTCTGCCGGAGCTGCTACAGGGGCAGACTGGTCTCCATCCACAACTACAACCTCAATTGTCTAATCTATAGAACATCTCAACAACTCAACCAGGCCCAGGTTTGGATTGGAGGCCATATCACTGGTTGGGTAAGTGACAAGAGTCTAGCACCTGTCATGGTTATTTCTTCCATGGATCTCCATTTAGGGGCCATGTTAGCTTCTTTGTCTCAATCTAGGACCGATGGCTTTTGGGCACAATTGGCGATGTTGTCTCCTTGTTATGCCATGGAGAATCAGAGTTGGACTAGGAACCTTGGGGTGCTCTGAGGTTTTGTATTAGGTTATACATCTCCAGCAGAAGTGTTGCTTATAGATCTGTCCAGAATAGTTCCTAGTTTTGCCCCACATACCCAGTGGGTGCATGGGACCACACCCACTCTGGCTATCAGTGAGCCTAGCTAGCAGGGATATATTGTCAGCCTACTCCCTGATCTGCCTTCTCTGCCTAAGGAGAATGGCACTGTGTGGGCTCTCTCTTATCTGCTCATTACATTTTCCATGTAGGGTTTCTGTAAGAGATTCTCTTGGCTTGATGGGAGCCATTGGAATTTTGCTTACTGGGCAAGTGGCCAGCCTGGAAATGGTGGCGGCAACTGTGTGGCCTTGTGCACCAGAGGTAAGTAGGGGCTAGGAGCAGTGGAGGGATATGATTGGAAAGAGACAATAAGGGGGAAAGAAGCCTTCTCCATTTTGTCCCCTTTGACCTCTGCACCCTGAAACCATAGTCCTAGTACCTAGGGCCAATGGCCAGGATAGCAGAAATATCACAAGTATTGGGAAGTCTTGGACTTATTCATGGGAACCCCAAGTCAGTGGACCCCTTTTGAAGGAGAGGCCTTTGGGATACTTTGGGCCCCCTGTGATGGAGGTGGGTGATGAGGCAGTGGAGTTCTTTGGAGGGTAGTCAAGATGGGAAGGGCAGAAAGAGAAAGAGTAAAGGGGAGGAATATGGAGACTTGAAGGCCTCCTATTTTCTTCACAGGGGGTCATTGGCGAAGAGCTCCATGTGTCCGGAAGCTGCCCTTTATTTGCTCTTACTGAACCAGGCCAATCCATAGACTTTCCAGTGGCTGCCCCAGAGAATCCTCTGCAGACTCTGCTGTCAACTCCCTCCCTTCTCCCGCCTGGGATTCCAGTTCTCCTTCATTTGCAATAAATCAGAGTTCTTGAAATGAGAATTGGGCTCCTTTCTTTGTTCTCTTTGCACCCCCTTCACATCAAGCCTGTAGGGGACCACTAGACTTACACACAGATACTGAGAAGGGGTTCATAGGGGACCACTTTTTAAGGAGGAAAGGAAAATGGAAGTGGGACAGTCAATGGCAAGTGGAGACGGAGAACTAGAATAGACAACTCTATTGGTTGCATGATTTCATATGTCTTGTTTCTAGTAAGGACCTGAAGATCAGAGATGGAAAAGACCTTAGAACTTGGAACATGGCCTGTGGATCTCAGGGTGCTGAAATAGCCCCAAGCATTTTTGTTATTTGAGTACGAAGAAACCTTCAGGTCATCTAATCCAAGGGTCCTTAACCTATTTTGGGTCATGGAACACCTCGGCAGTCTGGTGAAACCTATGCGGTCTTTGCTCAGAATATAATTTTTAAATAATTGAAAGAAATGATAAACTTCAGTTAGAGGATATAGAAAGGATACATCCCCCCCCCTCATCCCAGTTCCTAGACCTCCTGAGGTCATGGAAGCTGTCTAGATTAAGAACCTCTGACCTAGTTCAACTCCCTCACTTATAAATAGATAAGAAAACTGGGACCCAAAGACAGAATGGAACATAGGTTCACAAACTCATAGATTTAAATCAAAAGGGACCATAAAATCTTTTAGTTCATGCCCTTCATTTTATACATGAGGGCACTGAGACCGAGAGAAGGGACCTCATTTGATGTATGTAGTAAGGAGCATAGATAGACCTGGAACCTTGTTTTTCTGATTCCAGACCTGAGTATCTTGGCATTCCATTCCTGTAAATCTTCCCAATACAGTCTCTCTGTACATCCTTTATTTACCTTTCTTCATACCTTCCCAATCCAATAAAGCAAGTATTGGGTAAGATCTAAAAACTTCAGGAGTCATTAATAACAATTGGCTCTTAAGGATGAGAATAGCTTGGTGGAAAGAGGAGTATGGATCTGGAAGTCAGACTTCTGGATTAGAGTAGTGGGTCTTCCATTCAACAGCTGTGTGACATTGGGTCAGTCCCTTTACTTCCCTGAGACTATCCTCTCATTTGTTAAATGTGGGTAATCATACTTGTCCTGCCTAGCACACAGGCTTATCATGACCAAATAAGAAAATACAGAGGAGGAGCAGCTAGGTGTTGCAGTGGATAGAGCTCTGGCTCTGGAGTCAGGAGGACCAGAGTTCAAATCCAGCCTCAGAAACTTGACACATTACTAGCTGCATGACCCTGGGCAAGTCACTTAACCCTGATTGCCTCACCAAAAAGCAAAAAAAAAATGCAGAGGAAAAGAATTTAGAAATTTTTTAAAAATAGGTAAAGCACATTCAGGTAATAAAATGCTATCTAATGTGCATTATTTTTAATTAGGGCACCAAGCCATCTTATCCAATCTTTACTTTAGCTTTGACTGGCTGTGGCAGTGTTCTGGGTGTGCTGGGCAGAAGGAATATGGAATAGATACACAGCTCTTGAGGCATTTCTTTACAGACCCTAACAGGGCATTTGCCCAACTAGGGAATGGGGGAGTTTTAGGTGTGTTTCTTCATCTATCAAATGAAAAGGTCATGCTTTCTCTGCCTTGCACATATTGAGTGTGCAGAGACACTTACACTTCAGATCTGGAAATCTATAATACCTGTACTGTGTCCCTCTCTCTGTACCGTTCTGCCTCCCTCTATAGTCCAGTTGTCTTGGGGCTTAATGAGGATTTCTAAAAGTCTGATTCTCCCCTACATACATGCATACACTTCTCTTTTCTTCCTTCTCCTCCTCCTCCTCTCCTCCTCCTTCTTCTCCTCTTTATCCTTCTCCTCCTCTTCTTCTCCTCCTCCTCCTCCTCCTCCTCCTCCTCTCATGGCTTGGGTAATGGTCTTTTGCTCAGCTGATTTTAAGAGAAAGAGAGGACACTCTGGAAGCAAAGTGGACTTGGGAAGCCACTGGGACCACTATCTAGAGGTTTCTTCTATCTTTACCTCAATATAAACGGTGTTGCTGATGTAATTTTAACGATTTATATTTCTAAAACATTGTAAGTTTAGAAAGCATTTCTCTCATGGCTACATTGTGAAGTATGTACTGCAAGTATTATTAATTCAATTTGAGAGGAGAAGCAACTGGGATTTAGAGGGGAAAGTGATTGCCTGAGGTTATGGAGATCTTCTTATTTACAATCCAGTGCTCCGTCCACCAAGATGCCCTCTTGCAAGGTCAGGTTGTAAACCAAGAAATTTCCTTGTAATTGACAACAGTGACTTGTCTATTATTGCTGTAGGTCTTAAAGAAATGTCTTTGAGTCCTTGTCTATCAATCACACACAGATCAATCAACAAGCAAACATCCAGTTCTGGGCCAGGTGCTTGGGTATATGCAGAGAGAAGCCAACAGATCTGAGCCTGTGGTCAGCCATGGTGGTGACATGACCATAGAAGTTTTCCAAGGTAGCTTTGAATTAGAGGAACCCCTAGGGCATCTAATCTCTTGTTCTTCAACCTGTCTCACTGCTGTCTACATTTTTTTTTTGTGAAAGAAGATGAGTGAGGAGGGAATTGAAGTGACTGTGCACTCTGCCAGGGTCTGGCGGTGAAGATTAGACTTATTTGGATGGTGGATTTGAGATATGCAAGGATAGTGGATTCAGGAGGAAGAAAAACATTGAGCACAAGAACCTGGCAAGCTCCAAATGGGAAAATGGATGACTCCCCAAGGACTGTGTGAATGTTTTAGCTTTATTCTCCTCTCTTTCTTTCCTTTCTTTCTATTCTTCTCTCTCAAGCATCTTTTTCTTTCACATCTTCTTCCCTCCCTCTAATTCTCTAGTCCATTCTCTCCTATCACCTTTCCTCATATTTGATACTCATAATCTCCTCATCTTCCCTCTACTTTCCTCTGTCCTGTAATTCCCACTCTTCTATCTCTAAATCTATGAGGCTATGGGGAATTTTTGCTCTCCTTTGTACACTGTCAAAGTGGGTGCAGATGATCAGGTTGCACATACAATTGGAGAAGTATTTGAACATGAAACAAAGGGCAGCCAAAGCCTGATATCATAGGGCAACTGTCTGCCATTATTTCACCAGAACATGATGAGAGAGTTTGCCCCTCACCACTGAGGGCTTATCTTACAGCTCAGGGGCTATTGACCAATCTCAGTGACTAAATAGCCTAATCTCCCAATACCTAGGATTGAGTGTCACCCTCCACACATACACACCCTGTACTAGGAAGAAAGGCTTTAAGACTCAGGCTAGGGGGGGCCTTTTCTTAGGGGACATGGGACAGAGCTGTCCCTACATCCTCTTTGAGACCAAGCAGCAATTAAAAATCAGTGCTGCTATCTTAAGTCACTCCAAGATTCTGAGGCCTTTTGTTTGTGAGACTAGGGTCTGGGGGTACAGTTCTATAAAGATTTTCACATTTAGCATAAAACATCTGCCTTATAGCCATTGCCACCCTAAGCCCAGCTAGTTATTACATGCCTCTGTATTTCTGCTCCCTAGAGAGCCTTTGAGAGAGTGGCAGATAATTGACAGCCACTCATCCCAATCAGTGAAGAAGAAACTTAGAAGGCATCCTCTTAGACTTAGGTCAGTTGACTCATTTTCTTACCTTAACATGACTCTGATAGAGATCTTCCTTTTTACTCCAAAACCTTCACTTGATGTCTAGGACCTAAACTTTTCCTTAGAGGCCAGTAATACTGTCATAGTCTTGATTTCACAGGTAACACCCTTCCCCCAGTCACCTGAATTATAACTCTCTTAAACCTGAAGTATTTCCATGTTTCCCTGGGATAGCATTCAAAAGAAAACGCTGTTTTCCAAGTATGAGGGGTCTCATGTCAAGGCACCCCCACAACAGATTCATGACTGGACCCCATAACTGTTTACTTGAGCAACCTCGGAGGGATGGTCTCCCCTCAGATGTTAATGAGGAACCTTGCTGGTTATCAATTTATGCTTCCTTAGACTTGGGGCAATAACGTCTTCCCCACCCTGGTCACTTCCTCTAAAACACTGATATAAGGGTTTAAGGCTAACATTCAGTCATCTGAGACTCTGAGAAATTGGGTCTCACATCTCCAGGGAGGCAAGTATTGCCCCTTGCAGCATTAGGAAGATCCAAGACCCATGGCTGCCTGAAACATGAGATTCTGGATAGATGCTCAATTTATCTTTAGATCTATAATTACCATGACACCCCCACCTTTACTCCAAAAAGTGGAACTATTGTTTCCTTCTTCCCTGGCTTATTCTATCAGGAAGATAATTTGGAGTGGGGCAGTGCTCTTCATTTAATTCAGTAAGGAGCTCCAGATCTTGGGGGAATCAAAGATAGGGATGCATGCTTCTGAAAAAGGGATGTTTATCTATAAACTAAATTAACATTGTGCTCCCTCCCCACTAAAGTCCCGCACATCCTTTCTTCCCTTTTCTCCTTCTCATGACCATGTTTCCTAGGCCAGTATTTTCATTAACATAGATAATTCCTTTTCCATCTGGGGTTCTTGGGAGAAGTCCCAGACTGAGGAGAAAGTGTGTCTAAACTCCAGCAACTGAGCAGTGATGAAACTCTCCCTCATTCTGTCACTTGTCCTGTTAGGGACAGTTTCATCTCTTTACTTGAGTAAGTTTTTCAACTCCCTCTCCATCTTTTCTCCACCCATCCTACTTTCCTATTGATTCATCTTGTTGGTTGAACTAATTAAATTTGGTTATGGGATAACATCATAGAATGCAAGTAAGGTTTTATGGATTTCATGTTTAAGTTTGAGATCTACCTCTAGGCCTGTCATTTAGTTGAGCCAATGAAATCACTGGCCAAGATGTCCTTTGTTTTTTCCCCCCCTAATTCCTCATCTAGGGAGTCAATGTAGTGCAGTGGAATGGGTGCTGGATTTGGAGTTCAAATCCTGGAGTTGCCATTTTTCACTTGTGTGACCTTGGGCAAATCACTTAACTTCCTTCGTTTTCCTTAACTATAAAATGAAAGGGTTGGATTAGATGACCTCAAAGGTCCCTTCCAATTCTAAATCTAGGATCAATTCAACTCTAGGATCATAAGTTACTTTCCTTTGCTGAACCTTGGTTTTCTACTCCACAAAATGGGCATAACCACACTAGCACTACCATTGTCTTTTGTGGTCCATTTTGAGGAAGCCTCCATAAAGGACTAGATAAATATGGGCTTTATTCACCTCTAGCATGTTCCCTCAACTTTCTATTGGAGATTGTGGACTCTTCTTAAAGGGTTAGGCTCCCTACATATTGGGGTAAAGGGTCTGAAGCTTTTCTTATGTCTTTCAGCAACTTTCCCCCCTCTCCACACATCCTGTTATGGCCCTGCAGTGTGAGTCAGAAGTAATGCTCCCATATCCTTGTACTGAAATTTGTTACAACCTGTACCACCAACCAAAAAGAGATCTCCTCTGAGATAACGCTTTAAGATCACAAACTCTCTGAAGACCTGAAGATCTAGGAGCTGTCCGTGGTACCTCCAGGTAGGCGAAAGAGAGTATGACTAATATTGATTATGCTCCTTGTCTTTGTTTCAGGAAATGAGGTTATTATGCTAGAGAAACTAGAGGAAGTAGACATCCAGACTGAAGAGCCAAAGACGCCAGAGAGAGCAGAGGCTCTTACCTCTGCTGACAACTCCTCTGAGAAGAAGGAAGAAGCCACAGAGTTAGTCTCAGCTGCCACAGATAATAACATTCTGGAACCCAAGAAAGTGGATGCAGTTTATGTGCTGGGGAACCCAGGGTTTCAGACTGTCAGACATATATTAGTCAGACAGCTGAAGACATTTACAGAGGCTCAGGTGAGCGGGAGCTGGGCTGGGGTGGAGGCCCTGGGTACAGAGAAATAGAGTTCAGAAGAATGAGAATTGGCTAGAAGATACAGACCTTTTTTCTGAATGTCATGGATGCTGATGTAGGGATAGAGTTAAAATGTGTCTTATCTGTCCTGAGAATTCCTTTGGGGGCGATTCTTAGAAGTTGGACTGAAATCTAAGCCTCTGAGATTCGATTTGAATGATCTTCCCCTTCTACTATCATCTCCTTGTGCCTATTTCTGCTTTTTTCCCTCTACCATTTCTCAGAGATTTTCTCAGCAGAACTATAGGGGCAACCTAATTTCCACCCACAATTCTGAGTTCCACTGCAAACTTGAGAACTTAGTTAAAGAAATCAACCAAGGCTGGGTTTGGACTGGAGCTCACACCAATAGCTGGCTAAGAAAGCACAAATATGTGCATGACTATTTCTTCCCTGACCCTTCTTAAAGGGGCCCTCACGAATCCCTCAATTTATCCCAGACCCTTGAACTTCTAACTGTGGAGAATTCCTGGTGATATCCACCCTCACACTCTGTCACCATTTTCTTGAGAAGCAGGATTTGATAAAGGATCCCTATAAATCTGAGAATACATAGACGGCCCAGCTCCCAGAGAAATGGTCCTTATGAACTTGACATCCACTTAGCATCCTCAGTACACAGATACCCAAGCTCATGAAGCAGCAGGTGAGAATCAGAGTATTATCAGCCTTTTCTTAGGGAAGTATACCAGCAGAATATAATATACATTATACTGTGAGTCAGAAGACCTGGTTTCAAGTCCCAGTCCTTCCGAGTTTTGTGTCACTTTATGCCTTAATTTACTTCGGTATGAGCTGAGATGAGCTTTAAGGCTGTTCTCAGCCCTAAGATTGGGTGTTTTATTTTCCTTGGCTTGGATATTTTGGAGGTCACCAGTCTCACCCATTTTGACCTACCTCTTTCCATCTTGTCTATAGTGCTTGGCCAAGAAATTTAAATGGATTGATAGGAGCAGCTGGCATTTTTCATACTGGACAACAGGGCAGCCGCTATTTGGTTGGGGCTGCTGCGTGGCTTTGTGTACTAATCGTGAGTCAGGGAACATGGAAGGTGGGAGTGACAGTAAGGAAGACTTATCATGATGTCTTTACCTCTACCTGAGCCTCCTGAGAGCAGACAGCCTTGACTCCAAAGTTGGGGGTGGGGCAGAGAGTCCCCACGCCAGTGACATTACAATGAGTTCTCCATATGGAAGCTGGGATAATCTCCATCTCCCTTTGACAATTGTGGAAGAGGATGCTATGAGCTATGAGCTCTTCTGGTCCTCCCAATTTTGGAGTGATAGATTTGGGGCAGTTGAGTCCATAGCGGCTAAGATGGAGAGGCCAATATGATTAGCAGAAAAACAACTGGATTGGTCAAAGTATCTGTGTTTGGATCTGGGCTCTTCCATTTATTAACACTGTAACCTTGGGCCTCAATTTTCTCATATGTAAAATGACAGGGTTAGGCTGGGTGGTTTCTAAGGTCCATTTCAGCCTAACATTCTACGTTCAGAGAGTCCTTCCAGCTCTGACATATGAACATCTTGTGCCTCTTTTAGGGCTAGGGCTGGAAGACCATCTTCATTCTGCTCTCTCCATACAGGTAGTGGCTGGCATAGGACTTCATGCCATCGGCCATTGCCCTTTATCTGTTCCTATTGCATCACCTCGCCCCCACCCCACCTCTCCACTGCTGCAATAAACTCAGGTTTCCTGCAGTTATGTCTGACTTTTGTCTGTCATTATTCAGAACCACCCCCAACCCTGTTTAGAATAGGCCTGAAATGGATCACTCAAGGCCATCACATTCAAAGCTGAAAGGGATATTAGAGATCACCTAGTTCAACCTCCTCAGTTTTTTTTTTCCAGAGGGAGAAACTGAAGCCTAGAGAAGGGAAGTGACTTGTTCAAGGTCACACAGGTAATACGGAGTAGAATTTGGATTTGAATTCAGGTTCTCTTACTCTAGATCCAGTACTCTTTCCATTAGTACTCTTTCCCTCATCCTTTGGAACAGGGAAATAAAAGGTACATCTGAGTAATTGAGCTATTGTCCTTTTGGGAGAAGAAAGGCTGGCAAAGCCCTTTAACATTCCTTAGGGTTAAGATCGGTGGTAAACTGTTTTTTTGGGGAAAAATTATAGAGTCCGTGGCTATTTATTTTCAACATAGAGTCTTAGATATTTTTCAAAACGATAACTGACAGCTCTGTCTGAGTTTATAAGGTGTGTCTCTCACAACCATGTGAGAGAGATAGTGCCAGGATTATGAGATCCATTTACCTAATATGGAAACAGATGATGTGACTGGCCCAGGGCCAAACAGTCAGGAATAACCTCCAACATTCACACAGCCCCTTAAAATTTACAAAGCAAGATAGAACACCAGCCCTGAAATCAGGAGGACCTGAGTTCAAATCTGGCCTCAGACCAAACACTTGACACTTACTAGCTGTGTGACCCTGGGCAGGTCACTTAACCTCAATTGCCTAAAAAAATTTTTTTTTTTACAGAGCAATTTACATGTGTTATCTCACTTGAACTTTATAGCTTCCCTATGAGGTAGAGATATAGTTATTACTATTCCCATTTCACAGATAAGGAAACTGAGAAGGAACTAATTTGCTCAGCTAGTATGTGTCCTAGGTAGGATTTGAACTCATTTCTTCATGACTAGTCTCTGAACCATGCTGCCTTTCATAGCCAAGATGCTAGGTGACAGAGCCTTAACATAGTGGCTATAGCACTGAGATATCAACTTGGAGAGTTGAGAGGGGATGTGCGAGAGGAGATTATCAGGATATCATCAGGAGAAACATCTTCCACTTTCCAGGTCTCCTTTGTTGGTGTAAAGAGAATGACATTATGGTGAGTTACAGCCTCTTGGTCTATCCCTTGCCTGGTTTCTATGTTCTAAGATCCCTTCCAGCTCAGGTTTGCTCCAACCAAATTTTACCTGAGAGATTAGAGAAGACACTGCCACCTGCACAGCATCACCACCTGTAGCTGGCTACAGAGAATCATCAATTTCAGTTAATTTCCAGAGGTCCTCTTTTGTCTTTTCTTTGAGGGGCTGCTGAAACTTTCACTACAATGTCTGAATGGGTTCCTGATACAATGGACATCCTAATTTCTATTAACAGAAGCAAAGGCCTAGGCCACTGGGGCTGTGGGAATAGGAGAGGAAGCAAAAAGCTCATTTCAGCTATGGTCAGAGTGGATATCAGGGAGTGGCTTAGGGTTCTGTGGCTGGGGGGGGTGGGGGAGAGAGAGAGAGAGAGAAAGAGAGAGAGAGAGAGAGAGAGAGAGAGAGAGAGAGAGAGAGAGAGAGAGAGAGAGAGAGAGAGAGAGAGGCAGACAGACACAGACAGAGACAGAGAACATAGAGATACAGACCAAGACAGAGTAGAGAGTCACAGAATTTTTACATTGGAAGAGACCATCCAGTTTCATGCCAACCTGAACAGGAGTTTTGTGAACATATCTGACAATCGAGAGCTGTTCAAACTACTTTAGAAGGGAGTGGGCTCCCTCCCCCTTCACTGGAGGTCTTCAAAGACTGGATAATCCCCTTGTCGAAAAGGAGATCTCTTTGTTCAGTGCAGGTTGGATGCAGTCACTTCTGAAGTCCTTACTAACTCTGAGATTCTGTGACTGGCCACCTGGCAGCCTGTGCTCAGGTCTTCCTGAATACAAATCTTTCCTGGGCAGGAAAGAGAGGAGGTTGAGTACAGCCACCTTCTGCACCCCACCCCTGCTTCAGTTTGAGAATCTGGACAGGAAGACTATTTCCCTTGGGGCACTGGAATGAAGGTGGCCCCAGTGCCCATAAATTCCCAACCAGAGCCCTTATGAGGACTGTCTCCAAGGCTCTGAGACTCATTAGTTCAGTTGGAGTGGGTTGTGATCACATTCTGAGGGTTTGAGCTTTGTTTGGTCTAATGGGATTTACATAGGTTTGATATGTTTATACAAGAGGCTTCTGGGTCACAAGTATAGGCTGAATCAGATGGCCTCTTCCCTCTCTGTTAGTGCCGTGAAAAAAAAATGATTGTCATGTTAGGCAGCTCCCCAATATCTTCCCCATCAACTGTCATAATGCCTAGAAATTTACCATTCGAAAATCACTCCTTTAGGGTGCAGCTAGGTGGCACCGCGAATAGAACACTGGCCCTGAAGTCAGGAGTACCTGAGTTCAAATCAGGCCTCAGACCAAACACTTGACACAATTACTAGCTGTGTGACCCTGGGCAAGTCACTTAACCCCAATTGCCTAAAAAAAAAAAAAGAGAAAATCACTCCTTTGCCTATTGAAGGTTTTCAAAATAGTCAAGAATCCCCTATCGGGGTAGCGAGGTGGTGCAGTGGATAGAGCACTGGCCCTGGAGTCAGGCGGATCTGAGTTCAAATCCAGCCTCAGACCAAATTCTTGACACTTAGTAGCTGTGTGACTCTAGGCAAGTCACTTAACCCCAACTGCCTAAAAATTAAAAAAAAATCCTTAGAGTTTTGCATCATTTCTAAAATATACAGAGAATTAAGTCAAATTTATAAGAGTATAAGCCATTCCCCAATTGATAAATGGTCAAAGGATATGAACAGACAGTTCTCAGATGAAGAAATGGAAGCTATCTATAGTCATATGAAAAAATGCTCTAAATCACTATTGATTAGAGAAATGCAATTCAAAACAACTCTGAGGTACCACATCACACCTATCAGATTGGGCAAGATGACAAAACAGAAAAATGTTAAATGTTGGAGAAGATGTGGGAAAATTGGAACACTAATGCATTGTTGGTGGAGTTGTGCACTGATCCAACGATTTTGGAGAGCAATTTGGAACTATGCCCAAAGGGCTATCAAAATGTGTATACCCTTTGACCCAGCAATAGCACTTCTAGGGCTATATTCCAAAGAGATCATACAAATGGGAAAAGGACCCACATGTACAAAAATATTTATAGCAGCTCTTTTTAATTGGAAATTGAGAGGATGCCCATCAATTGGGGAATGGCTGAGCAAGTTGTGGTATATGAATGTAATGGAATACTATTGTGCTATAAGAAACGACGAACAGGCTGACTTCACAAAAACCTGGAAAGACTCATATGGTCTGATGCTGAGTGAAGTGAGCAGAACCAAGAGAATGTTGTACACAATAACAGCTACCTTGTGTGATGACTAATATTGATAAACTTAACCCTTCCCAGCAATACAAGAAACTAAGACATCTCCAGAGGCCTCGTGATGGAAAATGCTGTCCACATCCAAAGAAAGAACTATGGAAGTTGAATTGCTACTTTTTTTTCTCTTCTGTTGAGTTTTGTTTCCTTTTTCTGATAGTTCCTCCTGTTGGTTTTAATTTTTACTTATAACATCACTAATGTGAAAATATGTTTAATAGGAATGTAAATGTATAGCCTATAGCAGATTGTGCACCGTCTTGGGGAGGATGGTGGGGAGAAAGGTGGAGAAAAATTTTAAACTCAAAAGCATATGGAAGTGATTACTGATAAATCAAAATAAATTAATAAAAAAAGAGAAAAAAAGAATCCCCTATCAACCCTTGGGAAGGGTCACTTTAAATTATCATTAGCTATGGACACATTTGAGAATGAATTGGTCTAGAATCTTTTGGGAGGAAGAACCTGTGGAAATGAAACATGGAATAAGTGCTTGGACTAGGAAGGTGGTCAGAAGCAAGGGTTGGATAATTCAATGCAATAAATATTTATTAAGTGCCTATGACATGCAAGTCACTGTGCTAGATACTGGCTATATGAAGACAAAGATGACACAGTCCTTGCCCTCAAGGAGCTTACATTCTACTAAGGGATACAACATGCACATAGATAAGTAAATACAAGGTAATATGAAGACAGAGAGAGAGAGAGAGTACCAGCATTGGGGGGAAGGGGATCAAGGGAGGCTTAATGGTGGAGGTGTCACCCAAGATAAGCATTGAAGAGCAAAAACATTGAGAGGCAGAGATAAGGAGTGAGTGTATTCCACACAAACAAGGCAGCCTGTATGAAGGACCAGAGGTAGGAGACAAGATGCCAAGTGGAGGCAATAGGTAATATTCTGGTTTGGCTGGAATGTAGTGTGTGTAAAAAGGAGTAATATGAAATAAAGCTGGGAAGGGAGGCAATGTTTCTTAAATGCCAGACTTAGGAGTTTATATTTTTATCCTGGAGACAATAAGGAGGAACTAAAGTAAGGGAATGACCTGAGAGAGAAGGTGGGAATATGTCAACAAACTTCATTATTGTTCCAGGGGTCCACCTTGGGCACCAGTTTTTCTTCTTTGCTTCTTTTCACAATGAGCTCATAATAACCTTCATGACATGCAGGGAATCATTTAGTGTGGATACACAGAAGACAATATCACAATCACACCAAAGAGATATTTTACACATGAGTATATGCAATGAGGAAGGGGATCAAGGGTGTTCTCAGGCAGCGGCATGAGAAAGACTTCAGCTTCTGAGATGGGAAGAGTGGTATGACGGAAGAAGCCTTGGAGGGTAACAAACTCTCCATGAGATTGTGCACAGCCCTAGCAGGGAGCACTGCCGATTGGCTGGCACACTGGGAAGTCTGGGAACTGGGTCTGGGTTATTGCCACTCCTAAAGTGAGCCTCTTCCCCTTTCCCCCTCCTCCCCAGTGGAAGGTCCACTGTTATGAGGTATCGATTCCTAGGGCATGAGGTTAATGATAAACTGGTGTGAGGAGGCCTAGTGACCAATGGAGAAGGCTCCAGAGTCTGTGGATTGCTTTTCCTCTCTGCCCTCCAGGGTCTGGTCACTGGGATACATGGGGTTGGTAGAAGCGGCAGATCGCAGAGTTGTTTCATTCACCTGGAAGAGAAGGGAGGAGAAGACAGGAACCTAAAACATTCTGGTGTAGTATCTATCCGGGCCCAGGGATCTTACAGGAAGAGCGGCTGAGAATGGCAACAGGGTTCCTAGAACCCTCAAAATTCCCTATTTTCTGTCATGACCCACCCATAATTACGTCTCTCCTTTCCTCCCACTGGACTTCCTTCTCCTATCAGGGTCCTAAAACTAGATCTTGCCTCTTATACAGGCATTCCTGGGACAATAAGGGAAAAGGTTCCAAAGATATTGCCAAGGACTTAACTCATTGACTTCATGGCATAAAAATCACAATTACCCAACTCTTAGACGTTTTCTGTGCTGAAAACTCTGGGCAAATTACAGCAACCCAACTCACAAGACTTTTCCAGGTACCTACACAACATAGGGAAACACACACACACTCACACACAGAGAAAGCAGTTTTACTGCTCTGCCAGGATGAACTCTCACCTGGCTCTTTTATTTTCCCTTCTGCCAGTACATTCAACTTGGCAGCTATCGTATTAGGGCCAGGTTTGGAAATGCTGACCAGAAGCTTTGGATCTCTGTGATTTTAATTTCTGCCTAGAGACAATGGGAGAGAAGCTGGTACCCTTACTGGGGCTACTGGCAGCAGGTACTACCTCCCTGTTCCCTAGCTCTCTTGACCGGACCTTGTTGTGATAGCATCTCTGAGAGGCTCAGACAGGAACAGCCAGTTCTTCCTAGTTGCTGCTCCTTTACTTTGGCTTTCCCCTCTTCCCTTGCTTTCCTCTGGCCTCTCTTGGGGTCCTTACCTCTTCAAACTTCTTGGCTTTGTATTGGTCTGCACCCTTTAGGAAGTTAAGCAGGATGATGTCGCAGAGGACTGTGCCCTGGAGGGAAGAGACACTGTTGGTGGCCAAAGATCCCAGGAACTAGACCTGGCATGGGCAGTGGCAAGGGCCAGTGGCCAGGAAAGGAGGAAACAGGTAGAGAGCAACAGAGGGCACAGAACTTGACTTGACCAGTGTAAAGCTAATAGCAACTCATATTTCCATAGAATGATCAGTTTACAAAACGCTTTCTTCCCAACAACTTGAAGAGGCAGAGAATTCAAATATTAGCATTCCCATTTTATAGATGAGAAAACTGAGACTTGGAGACATAAAGTAATAAAGGTCACAGAGCTGTGAAGTGGCAGAGATTTCCCTTTGATTCTAAATCCAATATTCTAACGATGAAACATAGAGGTGCAAAGGTAGACAGAGAGGCATGGGTAGAGGTGTGGAAAGAGGGGACGTGCCCATCTTACCAAATACTGTCTCTTTTTACTTACTTTGGCCACCCCAAAATTCATTTTCATGGCAACCCAGTGAAGAGAGAGAACTGTCACCTGAGATGCCACCACGAGACAGGCAGATGCGCGGTGGACAGATGAAAATGTGCCTTAGTTTGTGTTGCTATAATGGGACCGTGGAGCCCCAGCACAGAGGCCCTCTGCCCACCCTAACCAGGAACTTTGGGAATGCTCAGGTGCCAGGAGCCCAGACTTACCACTCCCACTGAGGTAAAGGCTGCCACAGAACTGATGATGGTGGGTATGATGTTAAACTTGCCAGCCTGCGGACACAACGTGACACAGTGAGCTCGAGGGGGAAAAATGAATGCTGGAGGGTATTTAATAAGAGGTCCTTCCCTCCGAACAATCCTACAGAGAGCTCACAGAGACTTCAGATCCCACGAGTAAAGGCATCCCAGGGGCACTGACTTATTCAAAGGTCTGTTGCTCTCTTTCCCTGAAGATCCCATTGGCTCCTTTTGCATCTTCCCTGGGCATCCCCCTGACCCTTCCACCCTGGTCTGGTTTGAGGACTCACATTTCCATATACAAGTACATCAAAACGGATTCCAAAGGCCTTCAGGAGTGTCCGATACTCACTGCCATTCTCCATCTTAAAGTACTTGGCAAACCTACAATCCAAGAAGTTAAAAAAAAAAAGATAATGGGCTCAGTGGTGCCCCCTCCCTTGACCACCATCATACCTCCCAACATAAAGCATTTTTCTCTGTTCAGTCAGTGGGATCCCCCTCACTCCAGGCCATGCCAATGTAGAAGAGAACAACACTACTACATACATTCCTGACAGGAAAAGAAAACATTATAAGCAACCCATTGGTTACTTATCATGGAAGCATATGCCCTTGTGGGAAACAGTCTGATACGGCTGAAAGAAAAGTAGAGCTTGAGTCATATGGATATGAGTTGAAATCCATAGGTTGTTGTTTAGGACCAGGCCAGTCACTTAAGCAGCTTGGGGTTCAGATTCCCAGCCCATAAATCGGGACGATATTATTTATGCCACCTACCATAGCAACTGAAGAAAGAATCTGATAAACGGTAAAGCCGGATGGAAATGGGAGCTGTGAATGGATGTTTGCTGAAGCATCCATGCCAGCCCAGGGAGAACTGGGAAGTTAGAGAAATGCATCTTCAGAGCTTGCTCCTCCCCCAGATCTCAGGGCCCTGTGTCATCCTGAACCATCCAGTGCTTTTATGCTATGCAAGGTACCTCAACCCAGGAGCAAATGTGTTTTAAAAAATTAAAAACCCTAAGAACAACAACAGCTTCCAATGGCATTGTGTTTGCGATTCACAAAACCCTAGGCTCAGCCCAAACACCACCTCCTTAATGAGGCCTTTCCTGATCCCCTCAGGAAACAGAATCGTGAGTGCCCTCCAGTATAAGATCATTTTGTTTTTTACTTGGTCTGCTTCCTGAATCTATTTCGGTGTCAACGTGCTGTCTCCCTCAGTAGCA